>NC_072019.1:32267881-32397881 GCF_027791375.1 Indicator indicator
GATCTTTTGCTGGGCCTCTGTGTTTCACAGAAGACTGTCGTGGGTCTTTGTGATGGTTTGAAACTGTCTTTTTAATTTTTCCTTGCAAAATTCAGAACAGAGAAAGTGAAAGAATGTAAATAAGTCACTATTGGGTGTAAGAAAGCAAAATAACGATTGTTCTAAACACTTCCATTGGATAGATAGAAATGTTTAAGAACTATTACCCAAAACAAAGTAGGCACTCTGCACATTCTGCATTCGGCAGTGGGGGCAGTTGCTGGGCTGTCTGGCTGCTGTTTCTTCTTCTCTTCTGGCTGAAGATAACACACTGACCTTGGCAGCTAAGTTAACAACTTTCTGCTTAACTAACTCTGCTTCTCTGTCCAGGGGGGTCTGGGGGGAAGCTCCTGGGAGAGGGAAGCACCTTTGGGAGGGTCCCCTTGGGGGGAAGCAAAGGGAGATCGGTTGTGATTTTTCTGTTGATTGTATAGATTTGTGAATGTTGTGAATTTTGTATATTTGAACATATTCATTGCATTTCATCGTAGATTGTAGATTCTGCTTTGTAAATACAGCTTTCATTTGCTTCCAGACTGGGCTAGCCTGGTTATTGGTGGGGGGGGAGGGGAATTTCAGCTCACACTGACACAGTCTTGGAAGGGTTAAAGCCAGTGCAGCCATGTGGTTGGAGGAGTGGGATGATGTTGGCAAGTCTGTGGGATCACTGTGCCTCCAGCTGGGTGAGGACAAGCAGGGATCCCACTCCCTTGAGCAAGAGCACTCAGTAAGAAGTAGCCAGTGGAAAATCATTACTGAAGGGTTAGGTGTGAGCAGGTCAGGATCACCAATGGAACAAGAACAAGTGCAGGGTTCTGAACCTGGGCTGGAACAATCCTCACTGTCAATACAGCCTGGGGAGGAGGTGATAGAAAGCAGCCCTGAAGAAAAGGACTTGGGGGTGCTGATGGATGAGAAGCTGGACAGGAGCAGGCAGTGTGAGCTTGCAGCACAGAAGTCCAAGCACATCCTGGGCTGCATCCAAAGCAGCATTGCCAGCAGATGGAGAGAGGGGATCCTGCCCCTCTGTTCTGGCCTGAGGAGACCTCACCTGGAGTACTGTGTGCAGGTCTGGAGCCCTCAACACAGGAAGGACATGGACCTGATGGAGCAGGTTCAGAGGAGAGCCACGAAAATGCTCAGGGGGTTGGAGCAGCTCTGCTATGAGGACAGGCTGAGGGAGCTGGGGGTGTTCAGCCTGGAGAAGAGGAAGCTCCAGGGAGACCTAATAGCAGCCTACCAGTACCTGAAGGGGGCTACAGGAAGGCTGCAGAGAGACTGTTTGCAAAGGCCTGCAGGGACAGGACGAGGGACAATGGCTCCAAACTAGAGCAGAGCAGATTGAGCTTGGATGTGAGGAAGAAATTCTTCCCCATGAAGGTGGTGGAACACTGGAACAGGTTGCCCAGGGAGGTGGTTGAGGCCCCATCTCTGGAGATATTGGTGAGGCTGGACAGGGCTGTGGGCAACCTGATCTAGTTGGGGATGTCCCTGCTGAGTGCAGAGGGGGTTGGACTGGATGAGCTTTGGTGGTCCCTTCTGGCCTAGCCCATTCTGTGGCTCTGTGATTCTGTGAACATGCTCTGACCAGCCCTTGTGCAGCAACATGAGAGGTGGCTGCAGGCACAGCTCTGTGCAACTGGGACAGCCAGGAGCCTACACTGGCAACTATGGTAATGTGAATGTTGAGTAGCTACTTGGAAATGCAGCAGCCACAGACAGTTTGTGAAAACCAATATATTCAAAATGGGGAAAAAAAAAATCCCTCCATCCTTTTTAAACTCAGTGGCAGTAAATGTGCTTAAATTTCCTGGGAAAGACACTACAGGAAATTCTGAGTAAGCATAAATGCATTAAAGGCAAAGGAGGTCAATTTTTCTTTTAATGAGGATGATTAAAACAGAAAACAAGCCTGGAAATTGAATACCAGCCACAACCAGGGCACCACAGCTCCTCTGCTACAGCAGGAGCAGACTTGCCAGCCGGGTGAAGTGTCCTGTCCCTTTATTTGCCCTGTGGCACCCAGATTGCCCTGTCTGGGTGAAACATCTCTGCTTCAGGCTGTGCAACCCAGCTTGGGCTGGAGAGCCCTTCATCTGAGGCATTCCTGGCCAACAGTCTGGGCTTTTGGAGTTTAATTTTTTCCTGAATTTTAATTTGGCAAAGGTATGTGGTGCTAACAGCCTTACAGCAGCTCAGAGGTGCAGCTCATCCATCATCTCCAGCGCTCCCAGAACTGTGTGGGAAATTCAGGTGTCTTCCAGAGCTCTGAATGGGGTCCACAGGGGCTGTTCTGCTGCACTGACTCTAGACCACAATGTTAATGCCACACAGATAGAATCATACAATTTTCAAGGTTGGAAGGTCATCCAGTTCCAACCCCCCTGCCATGGGAAGGCAACCTCACACTACAGCAGGTTGCTCACAGCCACATCCAGCCTGGCTGCAAAAACCTCCAGGGATGAGGCTTCCACCACCTCCCTGGGCAACCTCTTTCACTGTCTCACCACTCTCATGGGGAAGAATTTCTTCCTAACATCCAATCTGAGTCTGCCCTCCTCTAGCTTGGATCTATTCCCCCCAGTCCTATCACTCCCTGACACCCTCAAAAGTCCCTCCCCAGCTTTCTTGTAGCCCCCTTCAGATATTGGAAGAATATAAGGAGGTCCCCACAGAGCCTTCTCCTCTCCAGACTGAACAGCCCCTACTCTTTCAGTGTGTCTCCATAGGAGACATGCTCCAGCCCTCTGATCATCAAATGAGCTTTGAAAACTTAAATTGCAGTAAATTATGAGAGTTTTGCAAAACAAACAAACAAACAAACCAACCCACCCCAAACCAACCCAGCCCCAACTCTCTCAGCCTGTCCTCACAGGAGAAAGGAGGCAGCAGCTTGTTCCGAGTAGCTCCTCAAAATCAGACTGACTGCCAAAAATTGTTTTGTTTGGCACTTCCAATGACCAAGGCAGGATGTTTTGAATCCTTTCCAACTAAAGCTTGTCCCACACTCCCTCCATGCTGTTATGGGTTGGATTGGATCCCCCCAATAAATTTGTTTAGAATCTGTCCCGAAGAGCAAATTTACCACACTCAAAGTTTGGAAGTGAAAATGGAATTGTATTTCCAAAAGAGACTAAATATAAAAGTATAAAAGGCAATAACCATGTACAGAGTGTAGTTACATCTATATGCACAGCTCAACAACAGCACAGCCCCCCTGTACCTTAATTCAGCTCTTTTAGCCCCTCCTGGGGACAAAGGACCCCAGAAGGTTATACAACCACAGGAGCTCCCTCTCCACCCCTCTGTACCTTACAGAAGCCACCAAGGTCAGAGTGAGAAGAGCAAAGCCCAAAGGCCAAGCAGGAGCAGTGAGAGAGAGAGACATCAGCTTGTACTGCAGAATGGAAGCTATTCTTCAGGCCAGCTGAGTGAGAGAGATTCATCTTTATTAGAATATGAACTCTGAGGAGTCCACCCCTCTCAGACTGCCCAAATCCTCTGGCAAATTCTGCTTACAATTAGAATCTAGTTCTAAACTGTAAACCATGCACACTGAGTCACTGCTTTCCTGAACTCTTCTGCCTGGCAGGTATTTTCCTGAAATGCACCCTTTGGCTTTAATCTCTGCTTGATCTTGCAGAAAGATAAAACCAAGTCTGCAACTTCTCTTTGCCTTGGAAAGTGTCAGGGATGGTCAACAAATGGTTCTGTGGCTTTTTGTTCTCTTACCCTAAGAGTGTGCCAAGGTCCCTCCCAGCAATTACGATGTGTTTGGATATGAAATGCCACTGGCTGAACCTCCTGCAAAGAGGATACTCCAGTCTGTGAAATTTGAAACAAATTGTTTATTGGGGAAGCATTGGATTAGTCACAGATTAATTACAACTGTCAAGTATCATTCATCTCTAATAAGAGTGCATTCTCTGCTCAAGATTCTGAGCACAATGACATTGGTTTTCAGACAGGAGCAATTTCAGCCCAAGTAAGACTTTCTAATACCACCATCTGTACAAGTAAATTACTTTCAGAGTAATTAAATATGCATATCTGGGCTGTGTACTGTACTGATGAACCAAGTTTTATGGAGGCAATATGCTTATAAATCCCTTAGGTATTATAGCTGAAGAATCCATGGCATTTTGCTCTCCTATAACCATGAATAAGAAAAAAAAACCAACCCAGCCAAACCCACCCCCCCCACACACCTTTCTTGTTGTATAATTTTGGGGAATATCCTGGTTAATTAATATTTCCACCAGATAGCAGAGGTGATCACCATATTTATTAGCCTGACATTTCACAGGGGCTTAGAGCTCGGTAAGGAATTGCAGGGCTGTGTGTGTCTGAATTTATGCTGGTGACACAGCCACTCATCTTCTGCAGGTTCCCAGGAAGCAGAGCAGTGCAGTGAAACTGCAATCATTATGTTGACTGAATTTGCTGCTGCCAGACTCGCCCCACCATGAAATAGCACTGCTCAGCCAATTGGGATTCATGGTCACAGCCCTTCATGGGATCATCAGGGTTTATAGTCCATAACAAATACAAATACAGAAAGGAACAATAACAGTGTGATACATCTGACCTATTATCCCATCTCGGGAGGCTTGAATGCCAGTACATGGACTGTTTGCATGCCTGCTGTTGAGCAGATGAATGGCACAGTCACATGGGAAAGTGAAGCCATGCCTCTGCTGGGTGCCACACCATTGCATGGGGGAGCTTAGAAGCTTTGTTGGGAGCACCTGAATGCTGCAGAAACCTTTGCTTCTGCAGCTGAAGTTGGTTCACAGGCTCACAGGATCTTAGGGGTTGGAAGGCACCTCTTAAGATCATCAAGTGGTAGACGAGAAGCTCAACAGGAGCTGTCAGTGTGCACTTGCAGCCCAGAAAGCTAACCAAAATCTGGGCTGCAGCAAGAGAAGTGTGGCCAGCAGGGCCAGGGAGGTGATTCTCCCCCTCTGCTCAGCTCTGGTGAGACCCCACCTGGAGTACAGCATCCAGTTCTGGAGCCCCTGTTACAAGAAGGATATGGACATGCTGGAAGGTGTCCAGAGAAGGATGAGCAGAGGGCTGGAGCTGCTCTGCTATGAGGACAGACTGAGAGAGTTGGGGCTGTTCAGTCTGGAGAAGAGAGGGCTCCGAGGTGACCTTCTTGTGGCCTTCCAGTATCTGAAGGGGGCTACAAGAAAGCTGGGGAGGGACTTTTTAGGCTATCAGGTAGTGACAGGACTGGGGGGAATGGAATAAAGCTGGAAGTGGGGAGATTCAGGCTGGATATGAGGAGGAAGTTCTTCCCCATGAGAGTGGTGAGAGCCTGGAATGGGTTGTCCAGGGAGGTGGTTGAGGTCCCATCCCTGGAGGTGTTTGCAGCCAGGCTGGATGAGGCTCTGGCCAGCCTGCTGTAGTGTGAGGTGTCCCTGCCCATGGCAGGGGAGTTGGACCTGGATGATCCTTGTGGTCCCTTCCAACCCTGACTGATTCTATGATTCTAAGTCCAAGCCCCCTGCCAGAGCAGGACCAGAGAATCCAGCCCAGGTCACACAGAAACACAAGCAGCAGGAAGCTTGAAATGCCAACAAGTCACCCCTTTCAAGGCAGCAAGTATGACCAGCCATGTGCCACCAACAGCAAAACCTCACTCAAGCATAAAGGCACAGGTTCAGCACAGGCTCTCTTTGTGAGCCAGCCACGCTGTGCTGCATCAGGTATTTTGTTCATGTAACATTGCTTATGGAACACTTTGAGATTCCCTGGCATCAGGAGATTTAGGCTACCTGCAACACTTTCATGCTTACCTGCTCAGATTAATTGCAGGCAATGGATGTAGCACAATAGATCAATTCTCTCTGTACCCCAAAGGGTACATAAGAAATAGTGACCTGAGCCACAGATAAAGAAGAACTGACAAGGGCTTCGTTTCTCTAAGTCCTGTGCTATCAGGGGTGTGCCAGCAGATTGGGTCACCCCTTTGGGACCTGCTTGTGTGTAGTTTGAATTGTACTTTGTGACAGAGGGAGGAGGATGTTTATGTAGCCAAGATGAAAACTACCAGAGCTGTGTGCCACCTGACAACCCAGACACTGTGGAGGTGGAAGCAACATCATTTCTGACCTACTGTAAGGCAGCAGTTTGGTGAAAGATTCCGCTGCATCCAGTCTAGTTGTGCACATGTATTATGCTGGAGGTAACCACTTCCATAGAATCACAGAATTGTTAGGGTTGGGAGGGACCTCCAGCTCCAAACCCCCCTGCCATGGGCAGGGACACCTCACACTACAGCAGGTTGCTCACAGCCACATCCAGCCTGGCTGCAAAAACCTCCAGGGATGAGGCTTCCACCACCTCCCTGGGCAACCTCTTTCACTGTCTCACCACCCTCATGGGGAAGAATTTCTTCCTAACATCCAATCTGAATCTGCCTTCCTCTAGCTTGGATCTATTCCCCCCAGTCCTATCACTCCCTGACACCCTCAAAAGTCCCTCCCCAGCTTTCTTGTAGCCCCCTTCAGATACTGGAAGGCCACAAGAAGGTCTCCTTGAAAATTTCTCTTCTCCAGACTGAACAGCCCCAACTCTTTCACTCTGTCTCCATAGCAGAGCAGCTCCAGCCCTCTGCTCATCCTGGTGGCCCTTCTCTGGACACCTTCCAGCACCTCCAGATCCTTTCTGTAATAGAGGCTTCAGAACTGGATGCAGTGCTCCCAGTGGGGTCTCAGCAGAGTGGAGCAGAGGGGGAGAATCCTCTCCCTGGCCCTGCTGGCCACACTTCTCTTGCTGCAGCCCAGACTCTGTTTGGCTCTCTGGGCTGCATGTGCACACTGGTGGACTTTCAAGCCCACTTGCTGCTTTCTTGGTCTTTGAATATCTGTTCTCTGGGTACCTTGTCAGCTTTGTCTCTCTTCTGTCCCTGAACCCCAGTACGTGCCCATCCTGCAGACTCCAGCATCTCCTCATGCCCTACTTAGTATCATAGAATCATTTTGTTTGGAAAAGACTTTTGAGATCCTAAGTCCAGCTCTCAACCCAGCACTGCCAAGTCCCCACTAAACCATGTCACTCAGCACCACACCTATATGCCTTTTAAATACTTCCAGGAGGACAACTCCACCACTTCCCTGGACAGCCTCACACCCCTTTTGGTGAAGAAATTTGCCTAGAGGAGTTCGTTTTCTGGAGCTCCCACAGGAAGACTAAACATTTGCTTTTTAGCAGATTTTCTGGCAGCCTTGAGGGTTGAAAGAAAACTAAAGTATGAATTTGAGTGTGGGTGTGATGGGCAAATCCTTGAGAAATGGGCTTTAGCAGGAAGCTACATGGGATTGCTCCTGAGAGGGCCATATATAAAAGATGTTTATAGTACTCCCAAGAAGAGCTGATTTCAGGTCAAGGTTTGACCCATAATGGACAATAATAATTCTCACTGCTTTCTGACAGTGAAGTATGAGTTGGAATTTCAGACAGCCCTGTAGCAACAGCCGTAGGACAGGAAAATATGCAACTGCACCTGGGCCAGAAGAATCCTCACTAACAATACAGACTGGGGGAAGAGGTGATAGAAAGCAGCCCTGAGATGGAGATGGAGAGAGGGGATCCTGCTTGCAGCACAGAAGGCCAATGGCAGCCTGGGCTTCATCCAAAGCAGCATTGCCAGCAGAGCCAGAGAGGTGATTCTGCCACTGTGCTCTGCTCTGGGGAGACCTCACCTGCAGTGCTACATCCAGCTCTGGAGCCCTCAATATAGGAAGGACATGGACCTGATGGAGCAGGTTCAGAGGTGGGCCACGGAAATGATCAGGAGGTTGGAGCAGCTCTGCTACAAGGATAGGCTGAGGGAGCTGGAGGTGTTCAGTCTGGAGAAGAGAAGGCTCCAGGGAGACCTAATAGTGATCTTCCTGAAGGGGGCTACAAGAAGGATCGAGAGAGACTGTTTGCAAAGGCCTGCAGGGACATGACAAGGGACAATGGCTTCAAACTAGAGCAGAGCAGATTGAGATTGGATGTGAGGAACAAGTTCTGCACCATGAGGGTGGTGGAACACTGGAACAGGTTGCCCAGGGAGGTGGTTGAGGCTCCATCCCTGGAGATACTGAAGGTGAGGCTGGACTGGACTCTGGGCAGTTGAGGATGTCCCTGCTGACTGCAGAGGGTTTTGGACTGGATGAGCTTTAGAGGCCCCTTCCCACCCAGCCCATTCTGTGATCCTGTGAAATTCTATATATGCAAACCAGGGAGTCTGCCCCATGGCTCTCTATTCAGCCTTTGAATGGTTTTGTGTTTCTGACACTTTGCCATCCTCCTGTCCACGTTCATGCTAAGACCTCCTCAGCTCAGCGCTGTTAGCATAACGCAGCACAGCCTCAGTGAATTGGAAAAGGATCTTCCCATGGGTTAGAAAATGCCACGATGGGACCAGGACATTACGATCCTCTTGTCTGCCTCTGCCTTGGTGTTGTGTGTTCAGGATGTCTCCAGTTCTCATGGAGCCTGGAGCATTATTTTCCATACCCTTTCCCCCCCATTTAGCTTCTAGCTACTTAGTCAAAATTGAGTAAAAAGCCTTTACCTGAGAACCTTTTTATTGGTTGCTGTGCTTTTAAGGCTTTAAAAGCTTTTGCTGAGAAGGTACCTATTTTCTCATCACTTTTTTTTTTTCTTTATTATTATTATTTTATTTTTTTCCTCTCCAGAGAAAGGACATCATTTGAAGCTTTTTTTTCTTCTTCTTTTTTTTTTTTTTATCTGTACTTCATTGTGATTCATCATGTCAGGTCACATCAATCATGTGAAGATTTTATGCAGGAAAAAAAGCCTTTTTTAGATGTCCCTCTCTGCAGTCCCCCTCAAAATACGTTGTTTTTTTAATTTATTTTTTTTTTCCAAGGAACTCTTCAACTATAAACAGCATTATGTATGATACTTGAAACATCATGGGTGTAATGGCTTCATCTTACTCACAGAATCACAGAATTAACCAGGTTGGAAAAGACCTTTGAGATCATCCAGTCCAACCTATCGCCCAGCACCATCTAATCAACTAACCCATGGCACTGAGTACCTCATCCAGTCTGATTTTAAACACTTCCAGGGATGGTGACTCCACCACCTCCCTGGGCAGCACATCCCCGTGGCCATTCTCTCTTTCTGGGAAAAATTTCTTCCTCACATCCAGCCCAATCCTCCCCTGGCACAGCTTGAGACTGTGTCCTCTCCTTCTGCTGCTGTTGCCTGGGAGAAGAGCCCAACCCCCACCTGGCTACAACCTCCCTTCAGGGAGTTGTAGAGAGCAATGAGGTCTGCCCTGAGCCTCCTCTTCTCCAGGCTAAACACCCCCAGCTCCCTCAGCCTCTCCTCACAGGGCTGTGCTCCAGACCCCTCCCCAGCTTCATTGCCCTTCTCTGGATGTGTTTGAACGTCTCAACATCACTCAGTTATCTAAGTGTTACTTAAAGGAGGAGTATCACAGTCTCATAATCTCAGAGTGTATCAGAGGTCGGAAGGGACCTCCAGAGATCATCCAGTCCAACCCCCTGCCAGAGCAGGATCACCCAGGGGAGTCTGCACAGGAATGCATCCAGGTGGGTTTGGAAAGGCTCCAGAGAAGGAGACTCCACAACCCCCCTGGGCAGCCTGCTCCAGGGCTCTGCCACCCTCACTGGAAAGAAGTTTCTCCTCATGTTGAGCTGAAACCTTCTCTGTTCAAGTTTGAACCCATTGTTCCTTGGCTTATCACTGTGAACCACCCAAAAGAGCCTGGCCCCCTCCCCTTGACACCCACCCCTCAGCTATTGATAGACATTGATCAGATCCCTCTCAGCCTTCTCTTCTCCAGACTAAACAGCCCCAGGGCTCTGTCTCTCTTCACAAGGCAGATGCTCAGAGTACAGAATTTAATGTGGGGAACTTAGTCGTTCTAGCAACAACAAAAAAAATTACCATTTTCACCTTTTGCTGATGTTTACTTACCAATGTTGGGCCAAGGCTTCTTTTCTTTGTACCCAAGCCAATCCTGTGCCACTGCTTATTTTAGGAAAAACTGAGCTACAGCTGGAATTCAGCTGAAAATGAGGTACCTTGATGAAAGTGGCCTTCAGGAGTCCCACACTAAGCATTGTACATTTTTATTTGCTCTGATCCTCCAGCACACAGAAGCTTTCACCTCTTAACCTTTGAACAAGATTGCAGTAACTTTGATCTTTTCAATTTTGTTCAACTCCAGGGAAGAAGGAGCAGCTACTTGAAATGTTATCATTTAGATGTGCAGAGGTTCTTTAAATAATAAAAAAAAGGGGAAAAAAAGAGTGGGGGGAAGACAAAAGTTGGAGAATTCAAAGCATGGACTAAAAGCTGTAGATTTTTATCTTGAGCATCAGTTTTTGTAGTTACTACATTCTGCTTCAACATCAAAAGCTGCCTCTGTAGAACAAAACAAAGATGTAGATTTTTTTGTTGTTGTTGTTGGTTTTTTTCCAGAGCACAGAGAATTATAAAGCACAAATTTCATTTTATGCAAGCATTTTCCTGCAGTAGTGATGCAGCTCTCCTCTCCCAGGTCAAAGCATGAGCTTTGTGTTCTTGCTCCTGTGCTTATGGCCTGAGCCTGTTATTTGAAGCCTCTGTACTGCTGTGAGATTAATTCATGATACTGACAGTTAACCTGTTTCTATAACTGCTTTTGTCTGAACAAAATACCAGACCAGGTGCTTCATTTTCTCTGCAAGCCTGAGAACATTTAGCAGTAGGAGCAGAAGCAGGATCGACAGACTGAGAGAGTTGGGGTTGTTCAGTCTGGAGAAGAGAAGGTTCTGAGGAGACCTTCTTGTGGCCTTCCAGTATCTGAAGGGGGCTACAAGAAAGCTGGGGAGGGACTTTTGAGGATGTCAGGGAGTGATAGGACTGGGGGGGAATGGAATAAAGCTGGAAGTGGGGAGATTCAGACTGGATGTGAGGAAGAAGTTCTTCCCCATGAGAGTGGTGAGAGCCTGGACCTTCCAACCTCTGATATACTGTGAGACTGTGAGACTGTGATAAAACAGTTCCCAAACCCAAGCATGCAGGAGCCAGCCCACTGGAAAAGAGCAATACCCAAAATCCAGAGGGCAGGAGCAGCAATCAGAACAGGAAGCCTCTCGTGTTACAACCTGAACTTCAAGCCCCAGGACACTTTGCTCCAGCCAGCAGTTTCATATTGAAGCTGGCATGAGGCAGGTGGTATCGAATCTCAGCAGCAGGTTCAACTCAGCCCACGACACCCCAGAGCAGGGCAAGTATGATTATTAATTCAGAAGAATCATTTATGTAACACTAAAATATTGACAAGAAAAGATAGTGAAGGATGTTGTCAGTATATTATATGTATGGTTAAGATTATTGAAGAGCTAATCTTTGCAGAGATCCTTGAGGCTGTTACTTACAGAGATCAAGTGATACATTCCTATTCATCAGCTACTTATATACTCTCCTGTTTGTTGCCAGTTTTCTAAGTGCCAGGCAAACCTGGAATCAGGGACCTGCAGCCTCACTTCATCCTCTAGTTTCCCTGAAAACACTGATTTATATGTTGAAGTTGCTGGGGCTGTTCTCACACAAAGGTGTTTGCCCACACACTCCTTGGGAGCCTGTGATCTCCTCTGGACTGAAGCTTTGTTGAAACTTGGGCTCCCTACTTTTCATCATTCTTCTGGGCCTGATTTTTCTAGGCTAGTGAAATAAGTTATTTTATAAGTGATTCTAGCCTCACCATAGAATCATAGAATCACAGTCATAGAATCAGTCAGGGTTGGAAGGGACCACAAGGATCATCCAGGTCCAACCTCCCTGCCATGCCCAGGGACACCTCACACCACAGCAGGCTGGCCAGAGCCTCATCCAGCCTGGCCTTAAACACCTCCAGGGATGGGGCCTCAACCACCTCCCTGGACAACCCATTCCAGGCTCTCACCACTCTCATGGGGAAGAACTTCCTCACGTCCAGTCTGAATCTACCCACTTCCAGCTTATTCCATTCCCCCCAGTCCTATCACTCCCTGATACCCTCAAAAGTCCCTCCCCAGCTTTCTTGTAGCCCCCTTCAGACACTGGTCACCTTGGAGCCTTCTCTTCTCCAGACTGAACAGCCCCAACTCTTTCAGTCTGTCCTCATAGCAGAGCAGCTCCAGCCCTCTGCTCATCCTCATGGCCCTTCTCTGGACACCTTCCAGCATGTCCATATCCCTCTTGTAACAGAGGCTCCAGAACTGGACACAGTACTCCAGGTGTGGTCTCAGCAGAGTGGAGCAGAGGGGGAGAATCACCTCCCTGGCCCTGCTGGCCACACTTCTCTTGCTGCAGCCCAGGCTCTGCTTGGCTCTCTGGGCTGCAAGTGCACATTGACAGCTCCTGGTGAGCTTCTCATCCCCCAGCACCCCCAAGTCCCTCTCCTCAGGGCTGCTTTCCAGCCAGTCCCTGCCCAGCCTGGATTTGTGCTTGGGATTGCCTCGACCCAGATGCCTCAACCCAGATTGCCTCGACCATCACATTGACCTCTTGCACATGAGCTCTGCTCCCAAGCAACTTCTACAGTGGCCACTGTCTCATGGTCACCAGTTGACCATGGTGACCATGGCACCTACTCAAATATCGCCTTGAGAGGGTTGTGGTTGAGCCACCTGGGCTCTTTGGTAGCACAGGACATCGGCAACCATAGCAGAAAGCCTCAGGTTCCCTAACAAAGGAGAAGAGCAGATGATAGTTCAGTGTGACATGAAAGTAAACCAGAGGTACTCCTGGGAGAGTGATTCCTCATTGTCAGTTTTGGGAATCTGCCTTAAGAGCTGCCCCTCTTTGTGTCACCCAGTAACCCCAGACTGCAGTGTGGGGCCAAAACCTATCTGCAAGTGAGACACAGGCTGTGCCTTGCGGACTTCAGGGCCAAGAAAATCCTGCTGCACCTCAGTGTCTGCTGACTGTGCTTCCAGGCACCTGCTCTCTGCAGCCTCTTTCTCTGGGAAGTTTGCTGCTGGGAAGCACCCCCTGGAAGAGGTGGATTTCACTGGGATGCAACAAGTCAGGTCACAGCAGCCACATGAAGATTTTACCAGCAAAAGCAGACACTTGTTAAGCTGTCACAGAATCACAGACACCCAGCAAGTGCCTGCTTTTTCCTGTGAAACCTTCCTGTGCCTGCTGGGGCCTGACACAGTGCAGCCCAATGAAGCCCACTGCTTCCATGGCCCTCTCTGCAGTCCTCCAAGGTGCTCAAGCAATGAGCACTGGTGACAAACTTGTAGTTCCATGGAGTTCTGCATCCAGGTTTAATGCCACACTTCCATTCCGCTTAAATGCTATTCGCTGATCTTTCTTTCCACTTTCCTAATTTTCCTGAGAAAAAGGTGAAGATTTTCAGTCTGCAAGGCAAAGATTGCAGCACTGCAGCCCCACACAGAATTTTTTAGGTGATCCATCCTAATTTGAATTTTCCTGAGTACCTGTGGCAGTACCTGTCTTCAAGGCACCTATTATCCAGATAGATATCTTTTTAGAATAGTTAGTAGTTAAAAGCTGTCCTTATTGCACTGAGGAAGTAAAATCCACACTTGTTAGGTACTTATTTCATCCTCTTTCCTATAGTCTCACCTTTCTGGCCCTGCTAACTTTCATGTCCATAATGAACTCCATTTAGCTCCCCTGCAGTAGGACCTTGTCTTTGTTAATCACTGACCCAGTGGCATGAAGCTGCAGAGGAGAGCAGGTTGGGGCCTTTTTTTTTTTTTTTTTCCCCCCTGGGTTTTCTCTACTTCCTTCAGCAGTTGTAACTTCTAAGAAACTGCAGAACAAACAAGTATAAAAGATCAGGAAGATGGCCTGAACAAAAAATAATGTTTAAAAGATGTCTCATTGTACTTAGTTCTGCACTAGCTGACAACTACAGACTAACAGCTGAAACCTTAAAAGGAGTTAATGAGGTCAGGTCATTGGCTACAGGGGGCTCAGTGCTGTGTTCTCATTCACTGGTGTCTGTCCTTTTTTTTGCTTCTTTTTTTTTTCTTCTTTCCAGTAACCATATGTAAATTTATAATGGAGATTGGCTGGGACCTCATGGGATAACTCCCACTTAAAACAACTGTAAATGCCCTGCTGGAAAGCAGCTCCACAGAGAAAGACCTTGGAGTGCTGGTGGGCAGCAAGTTCTGCATGGGACAACAATGTGCCCTTGTGGCCAAGAGAGCCAATGGGATCCTGGGGGGCAGCAAGAAAAGTGTGGCCAGCAGGGCTAGGGAGGTTCTTCTCCCCCTCTCCTCTGCCCTGCTGGGACCACCCCTGCAATCCTGTGTCCAGTTTGGGGCTCCCCAGGTCAAGAGAGACAGAGACCTGCTGGAGAGAGTCCAAGGGAGAGCCAGGAGGATGCTTAGGGGACTTGAACATCTTCCCTGTGAAGAGAGACTGAGAGCCCTGGGGCTGTTTAGTCTGGAGAGGAGAAGACTGAGAGGGGATCTGATCAATGTCCATCAATAGCTGAGGTGTGGGTGCCAGGAGGAGAGGGCCAGACTCTTTTGGGTGGTGCACCCTTACTGTCTTATGCAGACAACCTTGGGCCTCTTCCCCTTGCCCCTTCTAGTCTTGGTTGAGCATTCATTGCCTCACTGTAAACACAGCAGTGTTCACCTCAGCTCTGTTCCCTTTTAGCAGCAGCTGTGGAGATATCGATCTCTTCTCAGGCACTCTGACTCACACATTTTAGTTCACATGATCTGAAGTGTGGGGATTTTTTTCCACCTAAGGTAAAAAAAAAGATTTGATATGTCAGGTGTGTAGGTACTCATCTCCTGATGAAATTCTCAGGGCTAATTCCTTTCTGCCTGTGCTTGCAAAGCAAGAGCAAATCAGGTGACAGAGTAGTAACATTTCATACTTGCTTTTCTGGGACATAAATGACTACCAGATTTGCGAATCACAGGATAATCACAGGGTGTTAGGGGTTGGAAGGGACCTCTGGAGATCTTCAAGTCCAGCCCTCTTGCCAGAGCAGGACCAGAGAATCCAGCACAGGTCACACAGGAACACATCCAGACAGGACTGGAAAAGCTCCAGAGAAGGAGACTCCACAACTGCTCTGGGACCCTCACAGTAAAGAAGTTCTTCCTCATGTTGAGGTGGCACCTCCTCTGCTCTAGTTTCTATCCATTGCCCCTTGTCCTATCACAAGGTGCAGCTGAGCAGAGCCTGTCCCCTCCCTCTTGACCCCCAGCCCTCAGCTATTGTTAGACATTGATCAGATCCTTTCTCAGACTTTTCCTCTCCAGGCTAACCAACCCCAGAGCTCTCAGCCTCTCCTCACCAGGCAGTGCTCCAGTCCTTTCATCAACCTTGTAGCCCTCCCTTGGACTCCCTCCAGCACATCCCTGTCACTCTTGAATTGGGGAGCCCAGAACTGGATGCAATATTCCAAGTGAGGTCTCAGCAGGGCAGAGTAGAGGGGGAGGAGAACCTCCCTGGATCTGCTGGGTATACACTCTTCTGAAAGCACCCTGGGATGCCCATTGGCCTTCTTGGCCACAAGGGCACATTGCTGTATCATCATGCAGAACTTGTCCACCAGCACATGAAGCACAGGAGGATCAGCTCACTGTGATGCACAGCACAAACACAATGTGATTAGATCAGCCCAGCTTGAGTGCTGTGCCTCCTGACTACTGGGCAAAACTGAAATGCTGCCAGACCTTGCATTCTGCTTCAGGTCAGGGAAGGATCATGAGCCTGCTGGAAAGCATTAGTCCTTTCCACAGAAGCCCCGTGAGATTCCCTAGGTTACTTTATGGACAACTTCTGTCTTTGGTTACGTGGAGAATCTCTGCTGGGAAGCAGAGAGCAGGCACAGCAGTGGTAGGAAGGGTGGTAAGGCACTGGGACAGCTTCTAGGGCAGTGACATAACTCTTTGCTTTATCTTTTCCGTATTAAACACCCCAGAAATCCTTGTGTGAAACCAAGCTTCTTAGTCTTTGCTACCCATCATCGAATCACATAATCACAGAATGGGCTGGGCCAGGAGGCACCTCCAAAGCTCATCCAGTCCAACCCCTCTGCAGTCAGCAGGGACATCCCCAACTAGATCAGGTTGCCCACAGCCCTGTCCAGCCTCACCTTCAGTGTCTCCAGGGATGGAGCCTCCACCACCTCCCTGGGCAACCTGTTCCAGTGTTCCACCACCCTCATAGTAAAGAACTTGTTCCTCACATCCAATCTCAATCTGCTCTGCTCTAGTTTGAAGCCATTGCCCCTGGTCCTGTCCCTGCAGGCCTTTGCAAACAGTCTCTCTGCAGTCTTCCTGTAGCCCCCTTCAGGTACTGGCAGGCTGCTATTAGACCTCCCTGGAGCCCTCTCTTCTCCAGGCTGAACACCCCCAGTTCCCTCAGCCTGAGCTTGTAGCAAAGAGATCATCTCCCTGATCTTCAGTGTCCTCCCAAAAGGCTGTTCCAGCTTTTCCCAGCACTGGGTTAGATTCCAGCACAAGCTGAAGATAAGAGGGTGTGAGACAAGAAGAATGCAATGTTGAGCACTGTGGGATTTGTGGACAATGTGGTGAACCCTCTTTGCAAGTTTAGCAGGGTAGTCTGACATGCACATAACCCTAAAGTACATGCTGCTAAAATATAGGGGACCTTCTGTGTGCATACACACATGTGCATGCTGAAGTGCTCTGCTGGGTCAAGGGCAGGCTGTTCAGCAGTGTGTGGGCTGAGCCCTTCCAGATGTCTCCAAATATCAAATGAAAAGAAGGTGACAGTCAGCCCTGCTTACACAGAACACAACCCAAAGGCTGCTTGTGGTAATTAGGTCTTTTGTGTACTGTGGCAAGATGTGAATGGTAAAACAACTAATAGCAATGTAGCTCAGTCGAGGCAGCCATGAAACGAGACCCCTAGCAGGGAGGTTGCACTGTGTGCTGATAGCACAGTAGCATTTCTTTCAACACATTTAGCACTTCAGAATGGGATTTTTGTTTGGTTTGGTTTTGGTTTTTTTGTTAAGCACCAGATGTTGTAGTGACCTGAGTGCTGGCTTTAAAAGAAAACACAATAGAATATTGTGTCAAGGTCAACAGCACAAATTAATCTGTATTATCATGCTGTCATATTATGCTGCATGCCCCTTATGAGCAAGATCTATGGCTACTGCTTTTCTTGGCAGGCTGCTGTATGGGGTGCTTCAGTGCAGACGTCTGGAACTTCCTAAACGTTCAGTCCCCCTGGGAAGAAGCAAGGTTCTGCCTCTCATAGCTTAGATCGTAAATGCAACAGCCTGTGCCAGGTTACAGGCAGCCCAGGAGAGGGTGGGCTGAAAAGAACCTAGCCCCAGGTGGACAAAGAAACCTGACCAAGGTGGCCAGAGAGTCTTGGTCTCCCCCCCCGGGTGAGGGGTCCTCTGCTCAAAGCCTGTTCCACTCCCACTTCCTCTCCACCACCCTTTTTAAGGGGAAGCCATTTCTTACCTTACTCTCTTCTCCTGCCCTTGTTTTGCTGGCACTCTCCTGCTGCTGTTTGCTACCAGGTGGGGCCTGTTCCATGCTGCTCCAGACTGCTAAGGCACAGCACCTAAAGAGAATCCATCTTGCAGCCAGAGGATCTTTTGCCAGCTGGGCCTGACTTTGTATATATTTTTATTTTCCCTTTTTCCTGATACTTTTGTAATCTTCCTTTTACTCCAATGCCTTTTAATCTTTTGTTAAACTTATGTTTTTACTTCCAAATCACTTTCAGACTGTTTCTTTCATAATTTTACCTGTTTTTTCTCCTGCCTAATTTGCTTTCCCTACCAGGAAAAGGGGAGAAGGGAGACAACCTAAGTCTGTTCCATTGGGCTTTTGGGCTAGCAGGAAAGCTTAAACCACGACACATCCTTACAGAGGCTGAGGGATATGTGGGTGCAGTACTGTAGCCTCACTGAGGAGGAGAGATGTGCAGCAACATCATGCAATGGAGGTTTGTTAATTGCAAATTCTTCATTTATGAACTGTAAAAAAATAATCCAGGTAGCTGGCTGCCTGCATTTTCCTCTTTACTTAATGTCCTAGGACACAAATGACTAATCATTTACAAGCAGCTGAAGCTATGGTTTACCTGAAATAGATGCTTTTGTTTCCCTGAGTCCCCTGCATTCCTACTCTTCCCTGCCTTGTGACTTCTAAGCCATAGCAGGAAGATGGCAGGATGTCAATGCCTCCCAAATTGAACCTGTGATTTGTTTTTCTTTGATTTATGGGCTTGTAGTCAATAAAATTTATAAAGGAAAGTATCAGACTGAGCAATCAATCAAAGATAAGCAGATTCTTGTCCTTTAAAAGCATTTCACCCCAGTAAGCAAGGGCCTCATTCATCTTTTACAACTATCCTTGCAGCTTTCAGCTGAGAAAGGGCTTGCTGCTGACTGCAGCCCCTTCTGCTGAAGAGTTCCTTGCTCTCACCTCCGAGCTGGGCTTTTCACAATCAGCTGCAGAAGCATTCTTCCCTTCCATGCTGCTTGCTATCTCCAGAAGGGCAGACCCTTTGCCTGTTGTTTCTGAAGGTACACCTCTTCCCTGCAGAGAGGAAAAGGCTTCTCTTTTAAACTGCCAGAGGCATGGGCTGCTGCTCTTTGCTGCAAACAGGATTCATTTTCTTTGTCATTCTAGAAAACAAAATGCACACACAAAAAAAAACAACCCAAAAAACAGCACACACACCCCCCCCCCCAAACCCAGGTTCTTATTTGTACTTTCAGTTAGCATCCGAATCTCCCTGTGAGTGAGGCAAGTGTTATGCTGTGTGTTTTGCTGCTCTGAAGCACAGATGGTGTGCATATGCAGATTGGTGATTTTCTAATCAATACTGTGGCACTTGGGAATATATGGAGGGGTTGTAATAATGCATTAGTCAGGAGCGATGTTGTAACACACTGAGATCATCCACATAAATCTAAGCCACCATGTCTAGACACTCCAGGGAAGATGGCATGCCAGGGGTTAGGGTGAGCATTAAGGAAGTGCAATATTTCAAATATGATGGGGAAATAATGCAATTTGCAGACTTTAATAAAACCATTGGGGAATTAATTTCACTGGGGGTACACTCTCACCCCAAAACATCCAGATTCCTCCATTTGCTTCATGGCTAATCAGGAGGAGAGACACTTTACCTGCTAGCTCAGGCATGAACACAGTGCCATATCTGAATTGCACTCTATCTCTAATGTGCTGAATATGAAAATAATCCCTTTATAGGCAGTGCTTTAGTGGTCTAAAACTGCATTATGCAAACAATGCCCAGGCAGCACAAACCTTGGAGATTCAGAATTTGAAGAGCTTATAAATTAATCTCATAAATGCTAGTTTGGGCATGCTTGGGGAGTGTGCTCAGCTGTAAAACTTGACCAGTCTAACCTTCCCACTTCTAATTATTAGCTTTTTTTTTGTTGATAAAATATTCAATGAAGATGTGCAATTCATGGCCCTTTTTGCATGGGTAGGTTTCCTTTCTCTGAAAAGATTTTTATTTTTATTTTTATTAAAAAAAATAAATCTTCGCTCCCTTTGGTTGCTTTTGGTGATTTTGTTGTCTCTCTACAGCTCTTGGCATATAATTTTAATCACCCAACCTCCACTTAAATTTTTGCCAGCTGATAACCACTCACAAGCAAGTAACTTGCAGTACCCTTCCAGGAATGTTGTGATAAAACTCTCAATTTAAACCTGGCCAAGGATGACAATCAGAACCATTTCCCAGGGATAAACTTGAATGGAATATAGAACACAATAGTGCTCTTTGCTTCCTGCCAGCTAAATGTGTGCTGGAACTCAAGAGGTTCCTGTAACCATAACCCTTGCAGGCAAAACCCCACTTAGAAGTTGGCTGCACTGGTAGCTCCATCAGCCTCATCATCCCTTGCCACCTGGAAGGCTGATAATAGAAAATAATTTTCAGTTAAAACCTGATCAAGTCGAATGCTGGCCATAATCAGTCCCATTCATTCTGCTGGCTATAATCAATCCTATTAATTAATTCTGCAGCTACAGAAATTGTAGTGAGTACAGAAAGTGAGTGAGGGAGACCAGGTGTTGCACATGGTGACAATGGTTTATAGCACGACTCAGTGAGCTCCATGTCAGAAACCACGAGCTGCATACGTGAGCGTGGAGGCAAAAGAAGCATTCCAGCATTTCCCCCTTCCCTTCTCATTCTGTTCCTCTCTGCTTTAGAAAGACACTGATCAAGAATCCTATGTCTGATCAATGGTCTAACCTGAAGATACTTTGACTGACCTCCAAACCTGAAATGTGATGTGCTGAGGCAGAAGTGCTGAGGAAGATGCTTGGAAACGGTGAGCAGTCAGTGCCGGGACGGTGCAGCACTGTGAAACCTCTCCACACACATGCTTGTAGACAGTCCACCTCCTCCTTCAGAAGGCTGTAGAACACCACTTGCACTTAAGGTCTTCTCATTTCCAAGTTAAATTTCATCTTCTAGCACCTTCAGGAAATCTGAATGGGCCTCAGGGCTTGTGCAGAGATAGAAACATCCCTGCAAAATGAAAATAAGGAATAGCTTTCATGAATCTCCATGGAGACTTCCTCACCCTGAGCATCTTCCAAGGCCTTTGCTACAGTCAGGGCAGAATCTCTCTTATTAGACTCATCTGCCTATTGTCCTCTGCCTCTTCCCATCCAGCAAGTGCTATCCACCTGTTATTATTCTTCTTTATTATCTATTAAATTGCACAGTCCTTACTGTAACTGTAGAGTGTCGGTAATGATCAGTCCTTAATCTTGTTTTTGCCCTCAGGAAATGCTTTCTAGTATTTCCTTCTTTCTTTCACTTTCCCTTACACTGGTTCTTGATCTTTGTTAAATTTCTGCTGTATTTCTACCAAAGCTTCATCCACCTTGATTACTATCATTCTTCCTATCAGGGCTATCCAAAGTCCAACCACTTTGATCAGGATCCCATAAAAATCCACTAATGTTTTAATTTGGACATCATTTTGCTAATACCAGTCCTCATGAAGGAAATGCATCACAATCAGTTTCAATAAACATAATCCTTACCACTTGCTGGAACAGAAATCAAATCCTAGATTCTTCTTTTCTGTGGAATCATGGAATCACAGAATGTCACAGGTAGGAAGGGACCTCCAGAGATCATCCAGTCCAAGCCCCTGCCACAGCAGGATCACCAAGGGTAGTCCACACAGGAGTGCATCCTCTTGGAAGTCTCCAGGGACAAAGACTCCACAACCTCTCTGGGCAGCCTGCTCCAGGGCTCTGTCACCCTCACTGTAAGAAAGTTTCTCCTCATGCTGAGCTGAAATCTTCTATGTTCAAGTTTGTATCCATTGGTCCTTGGCTTAGTACTGTGCAGCTTGGCCCCTTCCACTTGACACCCATCTCAGCTATTGATAGACATTGATCAGATCCCTCTCAGCCTTCTCATCTCCAGACTCAACAGCCCCAGGGCTCTCAGTCTCTCTTCACAAGGGAGATGCTCAAGTCCCCTAAGCATCCTCCTGGCTCTCCCTTGGACTCTCTCCAGCAGGTCTCTGTCTGTCTTGACCTGGGGAGCCCCAAACTGGACACAGGATTGCAGGAGTGGTCTCAGCAGGGCAGAGCAGAGGGGGAGAAGAACCTCCCTAGCCCTGCTGGCCACACTTTTCTTGCTGCACCCCAGGATGCCATTGACCCTCTTGGCCACAAGGGCACATTGCTGTCCCATCAGTGGAAGCTACTGTACTTTAATGTTCTTCCTGTTTGCTCTCATGGTGTGCAAGGTGTGCTTCCACGCAGCAGGCTGTGGGTCACAGACCCACAGACTCTCATTTATGACTCCTGCCTGTATCACACCACATCTGCCCTTCATCAGCACCCTTGCACTCCTCTTCTTGGAGAGCCACAGCATAACAGGGAGAAAATTAAAATAATAATTAAAATAACCTGGAACCCAGGTGATGGTCTGCTCAGGGCAGTGCTGGAGTCCCCATCCCTGGAGGTGTTCCAGCAGCCTGTGGAGCTGGTGCTTAGGGACATGGTTTAGTGTTGACCCTGCAGTGCTGGGTGGGAGGTTGGGCTGGATGAGCCTGGAGGTCCCTTCCCATCAGATATTTTCTGTGATTCTATAGAACTTGGCTTACCTTCTCTTCTACTGACACATCCCTCTGTCGTTTGGATCAAACCCTCCTCTAGATGCAATTCTCTTGCTGGGGGGTGTGTAGATGATTGCACTGCCACTAGACTGGGCTCAGCAGAGAGTCAGCTGTGCTTGGGGATGGGGTGTGATGCAGGCAGGAAGATATCTGTGCCTGCCAGCTGCATCCCCTGTGCCCAGAGAGCACACAGCCTTCAGCAGACTGTCAGCAGCCATCATTAAGGTTGGCCATGAAGGATAAGTTGTCATCCTGCAGGAATATCAGATGCCAGACAGAGCCCTTTAACCTTGCTTCACCTTTCACTGTGCTCCTTGGCTAATTGGATGAATGGGAGTTTTATTGGTGGTTCTTGACCTGGATCTTTTACAGGACCATTCCCTGTATCTGAGCAGCCTAATGCCTTACATTTTGTAAATCCATCTGGCTTTATCTATTTTTAAAAAGCTACCAGTATTTTCAGACCTCCCATCACATCCTATAAATGATATTGATTCTTGTTTAGCCTGAAAAACTATTTAACTGTGAATTGGCTTAGCTTGTTAGTCAAATACAGCTCTGGGGTAAGCCCAGGCTTGACTCTCACATGTCACTTTCATGCCCTGTGGTATATGCAAACTTGATGTCAATAAGTTGAGAATGGGCTCTCCTGCACATAAACTGCACCTAAATGTTCATTTTATGGAAGTTTTTTAGTCTCTGGGATTTCAGTGGCAAACACAAGCAAGCAGTTGTAGCAGATTGCACAGCCTCATGTTACCTCAGATAATCCAGATGTCAGGGGAGGGTGATGGGACTGTGGAACATTAAGCAAGCCTTAAATAGTGCTACAGGAATTGCACTGGAGAGGCTTCAAAGAAATTGTTAAAAATTGACTTTATGTTTGCATCCTGAGCATACACTTTTCCTGGTCATTACTTTCCTTCCATCCTTCCATCCTTTGATCCTTCCCTCCTTTCACTGCTAGAAGTACAAATACTCTGATTCTGTTTTGTGATATTCTGAAATTAAGCTTTTGATAGAATGAATGATAAAATGATAGAATGGTTTGAGCTGGAAGGGACCTTCAAAGGTCATAGAATCATAGAATCAGTCAGGGTTGGAAGGGACCACAAGGATCATCCAGGTCCAACCCCCCTGCCATGGGCAGGGACACCTCCCACTACAGCAGGCTGGCCAGAGCCTCATCCAGCCTGGCCTTAAACACCTCCAGGGATGGGGCCTCAACCACCTCCCTGGACAACCCATTCCAGGCTCTCACCACTCTCATGGGGAAGAACTTCTTCCTCATGTCCAGTCTGAATCTCCCCACTTCCAGCTTTATTCCATTCCCCCCAGTCCTGTCACTACCTGAGATCCTAAAAAGTCCCTCCCCAGCTTTCTTGTAGCCCCCTTCAGATACTGGAAGGCCACAAGAAGGTCACCTCAGAGCCTCCAGACTGAACAGCCCCAAGTCTTTCAGTCTGTCTCCAGAGCAGAGCAGCTCCAGCCCTCTGCTCATCCTGGTGGCCCTTCTCTGGACACCTTCCAGCACCTCCAGATCCCTCTTGTAACAGAGGCTCCAGAACTGGACACAGAGCTCCAGGAGTGGTCTCAGCAGAGTGGAGCAGAGGGGGAGAATCCCCTCCCTGGCCCTGCTGGCCACACTTCTCTTGATGCAGTCCAGGCTCTGCTTGGCTCTCTGGGCTGCAAGTGCTCACTGCTGGCTCCTGTTGAGCTTCTCACCCCCAGCACCCCCAAGGCCTTTTCTTCAGGGCTGCTCTCCAGCCAGTGCCTGCCCAGCCTATATCTGTGCTTGGGATTGCCTTGACCCAGCTGCAGGACCTTGCACTTGGTCTTGTTGACCCACATGAGGTTGGCTTGTGCTCACCTCTCCAGCCTGTCCAGGTCCCTCTGGATGGATCCCTTCCCTCCAGCTGTCTGCTGCACCACACAGCTTGGTGTCATCAGCAAACCTGCTGAGGGTGCACTCAATGCCTCTGTCTGTGTCATCAACAAAGATACTGAACAAGCCTGGTCCCAGGACTGATCTCTGTGGGACTCCACTTGTCCCTGGCCTCCACTGGGACATGGAGCCATTGGCAGCCACTCTTTGGGTGTGGCCATCAAGCCAGTTCTTTATCCATCTCGTGGTCCACCCATCAAACCCATGTGTCACCAGCTTGGAGACCAGGATGTGGTGTGGGACAGTGTGGAAGGCTTTGCTCAGGTCCAGGTCAATGCCATCAGTTGCCCTCCCCTGTTGTCACCTATTCATAGAAGGCCACCAGGTTTGTCAGGCAGGAATTAATCAGACAGGTCAACTAATCCAACCTCCCCTGCAGTGAGTAGAGACATCTTTAACTAGATCAGGTTGCTCAGATCTGCATCCAGTCTGACCTTGAATAGAATGGGGCTTCTACCACCTCTCTGGGCAACCTGTGCCAGAGTTTCACCACTATCACTCTAAAAAAAAAATCTTCCTCATATCTAGTTTAAATAAACCCTTTTTTAGTTTAAAAGCAAGAAAGGCTCTGGGGACACCTTGTAGTTGCCTTCCAATATTTGAAGGGGGCCTACAGGACAGCTGGAGAAGGTCATTTCACAAAGACATGTAGTGACTAGAAGAGAGATAATGGCTTCAGACTGGAAAGAGAGAGATTTAGATTAGACAACAGAAAGAAATTCTTCATCATGAGGGTGGTGAGGCACCGGAACAGGTTTGCTTAGGGAAGCTGTGGAGGCTTGTGCTGGTTTGAGCTCTGACTGGAGTTTATGAGCTCAGATGATAACAGATTGAGATTCCTCCCTGCCCCCCTCCCCTTTCTCCTGGCAAGGTGGAGAGTGAGGGAAAAAAAAAAAAAAGGGTAGGGGAGAGTAAAAGTAAATTCGTGAAAGAAGTAGTCTGGAATCAGTCTGGAAGTAGAAGAGGTAAATTTAAAAAAAAATATATATGTGTATATATATATATATATATATATATATATATATATATATATATATATATATATACTGATATATCTATCAGTAACAGGGAGGATTCACAGAGGTGAGGGATGAGGGTAAATGGGAAAACAAAGCCAAGCCTGGATGGCCTTGTGTCCCCCTGGATGCCAGTGGATGCAGTAGGCAGCAGCAGGCCCTGGGCAGTGGTCAGGGCAGGAGGCAGCAGCAGCAGCGATGTTCCTTTGAGCAGACGAGGCAGGAGAGGGAGCAAGCAGCGAGATGTCCTCCCTTTGTTAGGCTTGAGGACAGCAAGGGGGAGTGGAATAGACACCTTTGAGCCAGGGGAACCCTTCTCCTGGGGGGGAAGGAACCAAGTGCCACCTGGATCAAGTTTCTTTTGTCCAGCTGGGGGGCTGGGTTCTTTGAGCCCCACCCAGGGGGGTGTAACCCAGCACACTGCTCCAACCCTGGAGCCTGGAAAACAGCCAAATAGAAAGGAGCAGTACAGTGATAGTGCTTGCAGGTGCTTCAGACGCTTCTAAAGACACTTCCAAACATGAGTTCTGCAACGTGCTGGCATTTCCTTACCACGTTGTCTCGGGCTAGAGCGGAAAAGAGACTCTGTTCTTTTGGAACACTGCTGTGCTGTGAAATTAGAGGCACAAATGAGGCCCAAATATCAACAGCCAGGCTATTTAGTAACAGAATGAAGTAGATGGAACAGAAGAAGGGAGAGAGAGAGGGAAAAACATGGAGAGAGACAGAGAAGAAAGGAATTATATTACCACACCCCACACCCCCCAAGACAGTTAGGGTCTGTGGAGGAAAGGTGCTGCTGCTTTGGCTCAGAGGGAGGTGTCATCCTTGTTGGCTGGTGCTGTCCACGCTGGAGGAGGGAAGGGAGAGATCCCAAGTCCTTCTCTGAGCAGCCTCCAACATGTGGCATCTTCAGTAAAGCTGTCTTTTCCCTTCTCCATGAGTTACAGCAGGCAGAACTTAGGGCATGGCTTTGCCAGTGGTGGTGAAGAGAGTTCCTGGACTGCTTCCAGGCTGCATAGTGTCATCTTTGCTGTTTTTCTTCTCCTGAGCAGGCATTGCTCAGCTCTTTTACACAGTTTTTTAGTCGCAGGGTTTTTTTAGGTATGCATCCAGATGTGAATCCATTATCCTTTTCACCATCCTCCCTTTCTAAGGTAGCTGATGGGTAGAGCTGATCCTGTCTATGCACATTCCAGAGAGTCCTTATCCAGTGGCCCACTACACATTCTTGTTGCCAGAGGGTCTCTTCACCAGCCCCTCCCTTGGCAGCTGTGGTCTGGACGAGGAGCAAAGGTGATTTTGTCTTTGTTGATTCACACCAAGAGAGACAACATTTAGTCTCTTACATATGTGCCAGATTTCCTTATGAGGACTTTCTCAGTTTCCATTCTGAGCACACTCATGATGTAGATCATCCAATTTACAAATCTAAGTCCAAGGAGATGGTGTCTTGAAACACATTTCTCATTATTCAGCTCTGCTAAGATTCTTATGGAAGCCTTTGAATCGTATGGTAAATAAACAGCAATCTGAGCTGTTCACGTCTGAGACACCAAATCCTGATGTGATTATCTTCTAACAGGAAACGTGTGAGAGGTGTACTTCAGTGCAGAATCAATTCATGCACCAATTCGGGGGTGAGAGCGGATTGCAAGGCTGCTTTTTGTGTTAGCCTTATGTAGGAGGCTGGAGCCAGGCTCTGCTGGGTGATGTCCAATGACAGCACAAGGGGCAACGGTGGAAGTTGAGCCATAGGAAGTTCCATGGAAACAGGAGGAAGAATTATTTCCCTGTGAGGATGACAGAGCCCTGGAACAGACTGCCCAGGGGGGTTGTGGAGTCTCCCTCTCTGGACATATTCAAAATCCACCTGGCTGTGTTCCTGTGTGACCTGCTCTAGGTGCTCCTGCTCTGGCAGGGGGGTTGGACTGGATGAGCTCTCGAGGTCCCTTCCAGCCCCCAACATTCTGTGATTCTGTGATAAACGCAACTGACAAAGTGTTCGTTACCTTTCTTTGTTGAGCTTCTGGGATGTTAGTTTGAGTATTATTATTATTATTTGCAACTAGCTTTGTAATTTTTACCTTTCTCAGTCACTGATGATAAAATATCAGCCTGCTCAATTACATTTTAAAAATAGGAATTGCAAGGAGGATGCTCTGTGGATGTTGAAGGAGACAATACAGAGAATCTAAACAACCGTAATTCCTAGTTCCAGAGATTAATGTATAAGATCATCTTCCTAAAACACAGCATCATGCCCTGGCCTCCAAAGTGGCTGTTTAAGCTTATTTGGTATGGAAACTAACGAGAAATTATGAATTTCTGCTTGTCAAGGGGATGCCCATAAGAATTTGTGCTAGGCTTCTAAACGTGGAGGTAAGTAATAAGCAGTTATTGACTTCTATTGAGATCAGTATTGAGATTTGTTGACCCAAAGAGGTTACAATTGACTGAAGAGTGGGGCAGTAAATCTTGCTATTGAACAAACAGCAGAAGTCAATATATGTATTATTATAAACATTTTTCTTTTGGAAGAGATAATAAGGGTGGAGTGGTTTAAGACTGTAGATTTCTATGGCCATGACAGCTTCCAGCTTCTGTTATTTAGTCAAAGGAGAGAATGCCTGGGTTGGTTTTTGTCTGTCTGTTTGGTTGGTTTTCATTTATTTATTTTTAACACAGCTTCACCAATCATGCCCAAGCAGTAAAGCCTGCATCAGCCTCAGGGAGGTTCTCCTCCCCCTCTACTCTGCCCTGCTCAGGCCCCTCCTGGAATATTGCATCCAGTTCTGGGCTCCCCAATTCAAGAGGAACAGGGATCTGGCTGGAGAGAGTCCAAGGGAGGGCTACAAGGATGCTGAAGGGACTGGAGCACTGCCTGGTGAGGAGAGGCTGAGAGCCCTGGGGGTGTTTAGTGTGGAGAGGAGAAGGCTGAGAGAGGATCTGATCAATGTCTATCAATATCTGAGGGCTGGAGATCAAAAGTGAGGGGACAGGCTCTGCTCAGTAGCGCCCTAGAATAGAACAAGGGGATGGAAACTCCAGCACAGGAGGTTCCACCTCAACATGAGGATGAACTTCTTCACTGTGAGGGTCCCAGAGCACTGGAACAGGCTGCCCAGAGAGCTTGTGGAGTCTCCTTCTCTGGAGCCTTTGCAGCCCTGTCTGGATGTGTTCCTGTGTGACCTGTGCTGGATTCTCTGGTCCTGCTCTGGCAAGGGGGATGGACTGGAAGATCTCCAGAGGTCCCTTCCAACCCCTAACATCCTGTGAGCTGTCATTCTGTGAACTTTCCCATCACAACCCCTTACTCTCATTGTTTTATAACTCAGCTATAAAGATTACTTTTAGATGGAAATCTGGCCTGCAAGCTCTTTGCCTAAAAATATTTTTTCCTCTTTTTTTTTTTTTTTTTTTTTTTTTTTTGCCCAGAAGGGTGAAAGGAATGAAGATCTATTGAACTGTTTATTGAATTTCAGAGGAGGACAAAATAAAAACCCCAAACAGGCGTGTTGTGATTTTTATCTCCTCCCAGATGTAGATTTGTATTCTTTATTGAATATTACTTTCTGCATAAAGCAAGGATTTACTTGATCATAAAGATGGAGACTGTAAATGTTCTTTCACTGCTTTCAAACCCTTGCTAATATTAATCCAGACATTTGATTGTAAACAAGTATTTGTATTCTTTTTGTATCACAGTCTATTCTGCTCTGGTCAGTGCATTCTATTACATCCTACTGCCTGGAAAAATGAAACAGAGATGGAGCACAGAAAAAAATCAGAAATCCATCCAGCTGAAGCTATTTAGCTGATTAATTAACATCACATCCCTTCCATAGTGAGGCTGACTGTAAAGAAGTAACTGTTGAGTTACTATTTCATAACATTTGTGTCTCAGCTGCCAGCAGAAATAAAACTTTGGTACCTCCAAAAATCCCTGCGAAAAAAGAATTTGTTGGTTTCCATTTTATAAACCATCTGCCTCCTGCCTTCCTTCACAAGCCCCCCTTACGTTTCTTTAGGATTCAGGAGCTTGTGCTAATTGAGGAGACTCACTGAATCTCTTCAGTAGCAAAGGCTACAATAAATGCACCCAACACATCCTCTGCTCTTTGCACTGGCTCACTGTGAATTTTAAAAACAAACTCCATCTTTCAGTCCTTATCTTGGAGGCACTTTGTGGACTGGTCCCAGTCCAGGTGAAGGATGCTCAAAGCTTGGCAGTAAAGCCCTTGCAGAAACTTTGCAAGTGATGCTGCCAGAGGACAGGATGGCATCCAGAGGGACCTGGACAGGCTGGAGAGGTGGTGCCCAGGTAAACCTCATGAGGTTCAACAAGAGCAAGTGCAGGGTTCTGCACCTGGGCCAGAACAATCCTCACTATGAACACAGACTGGGGGAAGAGGTGACATAAAGCAGCCCTGAGGAAAAGGATTTGGGGGTGCTGGTGGGGGTGAAACTGGACAGGAGCAGGCAGGGTGAGCTTGCAGCACAGAAGGCCAATGGCAGCCTGGGCTGCATCCAAAGCAGCACTGTCAGAACAGCCAGAGAGGTGATTCTGCCACTGTGCTCTGCATCCATCTCTGGAGCCCTCAACACAGGAAGGACATGGACCTGATGGAGAGGGTCCAGAGGAGGGCTACAGGAAATGCTCAGGGGGTTGGAGCAGCTCTGCTATGAGGACAGGCTGAGGGAGCTGGGGGTGTTCAGCCTGGAGAAGAGAAGGCTCCAGGGAGACCTAATAGCAGCCTGCCAGTACCTGAAGGGGGCTACAAGAAGAATGGAGAGAGACTGTTTGCAAAGGCCTGCAGGGACAGGATGAGAGACAATGGCTTCAAACTAGAGCAGAGCAGATTGAGATTGGATGTGAGGAACAAGTTCTGCACTATTATCTACTCCCCTGCTGAGCCTCAACAGCTTGAAAGAGACCTTGGGAGTTATACCTCCCACAAGAGCAATATTTCCAAGCTCAATGCAAAAGCAATGGCTTGTTCTGAATGAAATACTATTTCCTCTCTATATTTATGCATAGTCTGTTCTGGAAACATATAGGAGGAAAGGGCAATTGTCTCATCCCCAGTTTTAACCTATAGGAAACATGCAGGCACATAAACAATTTTCCTCTGATGCAAATGATGTAACCTGGATGCCTCAGCTCTCCTGTAGGGCTGACTGCTGTTTAAGATCCTTTGACTTTTGCCCTTGAAGTAGAAAAGAGAGAAAATGCAGCAAACCCATTTTACAGTCATGAAAGAGGTCATAGGGACTTTTTTCTCAGCAATCTAGAGTGATCTTTGGAAGTTATGGTGTCTCAGCAGTGCATCTGGCTGAAGGTGCTGGGACTGTCAGGCACCACAATGGCCTTCCACACAAACATCAGTGAGAAGCTCTTCTGGCACTCTTAACCAACATGGACAAGCAGACTAGGGCACATTTCCATATTTCACAGTAAATATATAAATTATTCTATTTGAGTTTGGCCAGAGATGGCTGCTATGAAGTTGGGCTCCAGCTGTGATGAACAAAATTAAAGCAATGTCCAACTATGTCTGATTCTCCCCATTTCCTTCAGGGCAATGCCCTTCAAGGTTGTCTGCAAAAATATGAGGAGGAATAATTTATTTTCAAAAGCAAGCATCTCCCTGCAACCAGGTTAGGTTTTCAGAAACCACAGCACCCAGTGGTGTTTTGCCCAACTTATGGCTAAAAGGATGCTGAAGGGACTGGAGCACTGCCTGATGAGGAGAGGCTGAGAGCCCTGTGGCTGTTTAGTCTGGAGAGGAGAAGGCTGAGGGAATTTAATGAACATTTATAAATATCTGAGGGCTGGAGGTCAAGAGGGAGGGGACAGGCTCTGGTCAGTTGTACCCTGGGATAGGACAAGGGGCAATGGATGAAAGTACAGCACAGGAGGTTCCACCTCAACATGAGGAGGAACTTCTTCACTGTGAGGGTCCCAGAGCACTGGAACAGGCTGCCCAGAGAGGTTGTGGAGTCTCCTTCTCTGGAGCCTTTGCAGCCCTGTCTGGATGTGTTCCTGTGTGACCTGTGCTGGATTCTCTGGTCCTGCTCTGACAGAGGGTTGGACTCAAAGATCTCCAGAGGTCACTTCCAACCCCTAACATCCTCTGGTCCTGTGATTGCAGCTTCTGTCTGTTGAGTTGTTGTTGTTCAGTCATTGTTCAGATTAAACCAGTTGCCAGATTAAACCAGGCTGGTGATGAAAATCCTCCATAGCTACACAGAGCCCTATGATTTATTCAAACCTCCTGGAATTTCATTCCTTTCTGCTCAGAAGACAGTTTACAGCCTCCTCCTATGAATATTCATGCTGCTTAATGACACATAAATTAGCAGGCCCCCTTTTTGGTACCAGTGTGGCTACAGTGGAAGTTGCTGATACAGGTCAGTAGATGGAAATGAAGGATCTCCACTTTGTTAATGATCTGAGGATATCAAATGAACCTTTAGTCTATGAGCTTCAGCATTGTCAGGTTCTGGGTTGTGGCTTCCTGGTGGGGAGAGGTGTGTTTAGGTGGGTTTGTTTGGGTTTGTTTGTTTTTTGTGGCAGTATGTTTTTTTTTTTTTTTTAATTCTGGTTTGCTCTATTTTTGTTGTAGAAAATCACCTGCTTTTTTGGTACATGGACTGCCTAAATGGCTTTCTGTCTGCTGGTCTACATTTATAATGTGCTTATAGCAACTGAACTCTAAACTGAAGTTGTGAAGTAGAAGAGAAAATCTGCTTATGAGAACATCTTTTTTTTTCTGAAGCTCAGGCAGAACACTTGGGTTGAAGTATCTGGATGTTGAATTGTATCTGTAAAACTCTTTGAGAAGATACTCCTCTTTGGTACCAATAGAGTATAGGATGTAAGTCACAGAATCACAGAAAACATCCATTTGGAAGAGCCCTCCAAGCTCATCCAGCCCAACCCTCTGCCCAGCACTGCAGGGTCAACACCAAACCATGTCCCTAAGCACCAGCTCCACAGGCTGCTGGAACACCTCCAGGGATGGGGACTCCAGCACTGCCCTGGGCAGACCATTCCAATCCCTGAAAACCCTCTCTGGGAAGAAATATTTCCTAGCATCCAGCCTGAACCTCCCCTGGCAAAGCTTGGAACCATTTCCTCTGCTCCTGTCTCTAGCCAGGAAGGAGCAGAGGCTGCCCCTTCCTCACTCCAACCTCCCTTCAGGGAGCTGTAGAGAGCAATGAGGTCTCCCTCAGCCTCCTCTTGTCCAGCCTGAACACCCCCAGCTCCCTCAGCCCCAGCTCGTAGGCCATGTGATATTAATGAGTTTAAGCACAGTATTAACAGATAATAGAAACATTTCTTGAACTGCTAAACACTGGGATGAATGTCCCAGCTGAAGCTGACAGCTTCTTCTTTCACAGTTTGGAAATAGATTTTCCATACTCATTTTCCCAGGAGTACAACACTGCCTGCTTTAGCCATAATTAATCATTTTTTACATACAATCTGAAGTGATGGACTTTGTACAAGAGTGTCCAATGACAGGACAAGGGGAAATGGATTGAAATGGAAAGAGAATAGGTTTAGATTGGGTCTGAGGAAGAAACTCTTCACTCTGAGGGTGGCAAGGCTCTGGGATGAATTGTCCAGGGAGGTTGTGAATGCCTCCTGCCTGGAGATCACAGGCTCACAGGATGTTAGGCGTTGGAAGGCACCTCTGGAGATCTTTGAGTCCATCTGCCCTGCCAGAGCAGGACCACAGAATCTAGCACAGGTCACACAGGAACACATCCAGATGAGTCTTGAAAGTCTTCAGAGAAGGAGACTCCACAACCTCTTTGGGCAGCCTGCTCCAGTGCTCTGTGACCCTTATACTAAAGAAGTTCCTCCTCACATTGAGGTGGAACCTCCTGTGCTGTAGCTTATATCCACCACTGTTTGCCAGAGCAGGATTAATAGCAGACTGAAACCAATCCAGACAAACTTACACTGCTAAGTTTACTTATTTTTGTAACAGAGATGTGCTCCTTGGTTTGTGAGGGTGAAAAATCTTTCTGGCATTACAGGGCTTGCAAGCCCAAAGGACTTTTTTAATAAAGTCAGGGGGGGATATTTGGAAAATGAGAAGCTGAAGAGCAAAAGTTGCGATTCCAGCTGCTGGTTGATCTTCCTGGGGGAAGCTGTGCTTTGGTTTCTTTCAGGAGAGCACAGTGCACACCTGTGCTATCATATAAGACATGACATCATCATGAGAACAACACCCTGCATTTTCTGGCTGATGTGGCCCAGCCTACCTCTAATGAAGCAGCAAGTGTGTGGTGACCCTCGTTCAGATCTTCTGTTGTGACTTGGTGTTGTGGTTTAAGCTTTCCTAGAATCCCAAAGCCCAAAGAGAATAGATTTAGGTTGCCTCCCCTCTCCCTTTTTTTCTGGTAGGGGAAAGGAAATTAGGCAGGTGGAGAAAAGGGAGATAAAACTACAAAAGAAAGAGTCTGCAATGAATTTGGAAGTAAAAATGTAAGTTTAACAAAATATAAAAGGCATTGGAGTAAAAGGAAGGTTATAAAGGTATAAAGAAAAAGAGTAAATAAAAATATATACAAAGCCAGGCCCAGCTGGCGAAGGATTCTCTGGCTGCAAGGTGGATTCTCTTTAGATGCAGTTCTTTGGGTTCTGGAGCAGCACGGAACAGACTCCAGCACGTGGTTACAGCAACAGCAGGGAGCAGCAAGAGGTCTGCTGGGCAGGTGGAAGAGGAAATGTCTGCCCTTAACTAAGCTGTGGACAGGAAGTGGGAGTGGAATAGGCTTTGACCTGGGGACCCCTCTCCCTGGGAGGGGGAGGCTAAGTCTCTCTGCCCACCTGGGTCAGGTTTCTTTGTCCACCTGGGGCTAGGTTCTTTTCAGCTCATCCCCCCCTGGGCTGGGTGTAACCTGGCACACTTGGCTTGCAACGGTGAGACTCTATCCTTTCTGCCCTTGGCATGTGTTTTCTGGGGTCATTCCTTCTTCTTTTGGGAAGAAAGACTAATAATATTCCATTAAAATGAATTCACCACTCAGGCCAGATTGTTGTCTTTTCTTTCTTCCCACTCTTGCAGCCTTATTGTGTTTAATAGCACAGTTCAAGGCTTTCCTCTCTCTGCTCCTTGTCATTCAGAGGTATTTAAAAAGAGGATTTAAAATAACTATTTTTTTTTTTTTTTGTGCTTAATCCTTGATCCCTTTCTGCCCTCCACCCAAGCTCGCTTATTCACTGGAAATAGCGACCTAAGCCCACGTTTTACAGCTCTGGTTTGCAGTAATTTTGTCTTCTGCCTCTGGAGTCTAAATGGCTGCACAATTCAGACACTCAGAATGGAAGTGAAGTTGCCAGTGGAAACGGATGACTCATTACACACTGAGTGAGGACAAATAAAAAGGTGCCCGTGTATAATAATCAGAAGATATTGACTTTTGTGGAGGTCAGGATCACAATTTATTAACCCAACAGATAAATATTGACTGAAACTTTTTTTTCTTTTCTTTTTTTTTTATTCCACCACCTTTCCTTATAGCCCAGAGAAGACTGTAGAGGATTTACTAAATAACTCCATCTGCCTGCATTTTGTTTGTGGTTTTATGCTCATCCTTTGTTCTGGCCCTCCCAAGAGCAAAACAATTCATAGTGTATTTTAGAGAAATATTTAAAATAATGCTAATTGCTATTTCTTTGTTATCAATTTTCCTCTTGACAAGCCAGAACCCTTCCCTTGAAACGGATTTGGCATTTGAAGGATTCTTCAGCCAGTGCCAGCCCCAGCTTCGCTGTCTTCATTTTGACTCCTGCTCTGGTTGTCTCCCTGCACTACCTACGTGAGGGTATTGTAGCAGCCCTCAGAAAGGTACCCTTGGGAATAGTGACTCCTTGTGCTGCTGGCATCCTTTTCAGAAGAGGCTTTTCAATTGAATTATTCCCCAACTGCAGAAAGCCTTGCTTGGCTAAAATGAATGCCCTGAAACTGCTGTTCTGCAACCCTACTTGGAAAATTAGCTCTGCCAGATTTCCTCCATAACTGACTGCTTCATCCTTCCAAAAGGCTGCAATGTCTTTTTCATCCTCACAGAATCAACCAGGCTGGAAGAGACCTCCAAGATCATCATGTTCAACCAATCACCCAACCCGAACTAATCAACCAGACCAAGGCACTAAGTGCCTCACCCAGGCTTTTCTTAAGCACCTCCAGGGACATTGACCACACCCCCTCCCTGGGCAGCCCATCCCAATGGCCAATCTCTTTCTGTGAAGAACGTCTTTCTAAGATCAAGCCTAAACTTCCCCCTGCAGAGCTTGAGACTGTGTCCTCTTCGTGCTGTTGCCTGGGAGAAGAGACCAACCCCCACCTGGCTACAACCTCCCTTCAGGGAGTTGTAGACAGCAACGAGGTCTGCCCTGAGCCTCCTCTTCTCCAGGCTAAACACCCCCAGCTCCCTCAGGTGCTGGTGAATGTGTAGTTGACACAGGGCAACAAGCTCCTTAGTACAACTTTCCTGAACTCTTCTAAGACTGGGCCAAGAGGTAAGTTTTGGATACCTGAAGCATTGATGACTTTTCTGAGCAGGGAGCTTGCTTGCATTAAGTGCAGCCGTGTTCTGTTTGCATTTCCCTGTGAGCTTTGCTGGTGGTAGTCCCACAGAACTGTGGTTTGCATGTTACAGGAGAGATTGATTCCTGCCCCAGGAGCCACATGGCTGCAGGGCTCTGGCAGAGGTGGCCAGGGACCAGAGGGTGCTGGCTGCCAGACACCAGCTCACAACTACAGCATCCCTGCTACCACCCCTGTGCAAAGCTTGTAGGCCATGACCCTGCAGGTAAAAGGAGAGGGTGCAGTGAGATTCAGCATGGCTTCCTGCTCTTACAGGCTGATTTCTGTATTTGCTTTGCTTCTGTTGTCTCTTTCCTCCCTCTCCTTCTCTTTACCCATTCTTGTGTCTCATCACATAATCTCCTGCTTCTTTCTATTGTCACAGGATCACAGATCACAGGATGTTAGGGGTTGGAAGGAACCTCTGAAGGTCACCCAATCCAACATCCTGCCAGAGCAAGACCATAGAATCCATCACAGGTCACACAGGAACACATTCAGACAGGGCTGGAAAGTCTCCAGAGAAGGAGACTCCACAACCTCTCTGGGCAGCCTGTTCCAGTGCTCTGGGACCCTTACACACATGAAGTTCCTCTTCATGTTGAGGTGGAACTTCCTGAGATGTAGTTTATATCCATGCCCTTGTTGCCCACTGGGTGGTTGCCTTGCTCCTGCATCCTGCTCAGAGGAAGGTTTTTTTGTTTTTCAGAGTTTGGTTTCTTGGAGGCAATGCCAGAAAGGTTTGGGTGTCCATACATTTTTAAACATTAGAAAATACCTCTGCTGTGGTTTTAGCAGCTGAGGGCTGCCTAGTGAGAGATGGGAAAGTGCTTTCAAAGCAGTGTCTGAACCTGCTGAAAAAAAAATCCATCTGTGAAGAAGGAAATGCAAATTGCTGTATAGCAGAGCAAAGCCTTGGATCAAACTTTTTTATTTGTGGATTTCTAAGACAGTTTTTGGTGGGAGTGTGGACACCTGCACAACAAAGATAAGCCTACCCCTTTTCCTCATTACCTCTGCAGAGCCTGGGGAACAAGCCACAGCTCTTGGAGCATTTGGGCCCCCAAAACTGCACACCACAGCCATCAAGCCATTCTGTGAGGTCTAGGAGGATCCCTTTCTGCTGAAGCCTACATTATGCTTTCACTGAACTGAGAAGCCTGCCCCAAATGGTGACACAGGCTGATTTAAACATTGCTTTAACCACCTCTAGTGTTTGAGATGGAAGTGTAGCTGTTGCATCTTGGAGACTCTAAGTCTGCTCTGCACAATTCTAAGTGACTGGGTGGTGTCTAGTGCAACCCTGCCTGTGTGACCTGATCCAGAGATGCTCATTAAATCTACAGATAAGGCCCATAAAACACTTTTGGGCCCAGACCAAAGTAAAGGGGCCAGAGGAACCAAGCTTAAAAGCCTAAGCACATCTTCCAATGGACATAACAGTCCACAACACGAAATTTATATTCATAATTTGAAATAACTGCCAACTATAGGAAGTAAAGTGGAGCTACTTTACCGATTATTTATGACCACCTTTTGTCTTAGATGGTCCAGAGGAGGGCCATGAGAATGATCAGGGGGTTGGAGCAGCTCTGCTATGAGGACAGGCTGAGGGAGCTGGGGGTGTTCAGCCTGGAGAAGAGAAGGCTCCAGGGAGACCTAATAGCAGCCTGCCAGTACCTGAAAGGGGCTACAGGAAGGCTGCAGAGAGACTGTTTGCAAAGGCCTGCAGGGACAGGACCAGGGACAATGGCTTCAAACCAGAGCAGAGCAGATTGTGATTGGATGTTAGGAAGAAGTTCTTTACTATGAGGGTGGTGGAAGACTGGAACAGGTTTCCCAGGGAGGTGGTTGGAGCCCCATCCCTGGAGATACTGAAGGTGAGGCTGGACAGGGCTGTGGGCAACCTGATCTAGTTGGGGATGTCCCTGCTGACTGCAGAGGGGTTGGACTGGATGAGCTTTGGAGGTGCCTCCCAACCCAGCCTGTTCTGTAGTTCTGTATGTATGCTTCTTTAAAGAAATCCTTGTGTGTTCAGTAGTCCAAATCATTCATGCCAAAGCTAAAATGCTGTGTTCTCTGCTCTAAATGAGAATCACACCCTCACTCTCTATTCAACAAGCACATTTGCTGCATTTTTAAATTCAAATGATTTGTCTCCCTTTATTTCCCAGTGCTCTGGTGAAGACTCTTTCCCTCCCCAGACTCTGCTACCTTTCAGTTGCCCTCTAAATATTTCACATGAGAGGTCATGGTCTCACAATACTGACTCCTTGCAGGGTTCAACTGGCTGTCTTTTGTAGGATAAAGCCATTCCCCATCTACACAGCAAGAGGGGTCCCCTGGCAGCAAAACAAATGTGGTTAGTTATGTGTGGCATGAACCTCAGGTGCACTGGGAGCTGAGCTCTGGGTAACAGGTAATGGAATTGTATCTAGAAGTACAAGGCTAAGCCATTAGCCCATCTCGAGGAATTTAACTATGAAATGTTTTATCTTGCCTAGGGAAAGTCTGTTTGGGTCTAGCATCTAGTCTCCAGCAAGGTCTGGCACTCCCACCTCCCTTGTTCCTTCATGGGATGAATGGCATTATAAAGAGGTCAAAGAGGCTGCCAGTGTCATGCCATAAACCTTAGACGAGAGCCCAAAAGGCTTCTGCTCATCTGGTGTAAACTGACTGACTCTGCTGCAGTCAACACAGACCTGACAGCAGCAGATTTGCCCCAAGAGCTTCTGAATTCCCACTTCAGAATTGTCTCACAGGTATTTCAGATACCACTTTCCCTGCTGCTGATGGGGGAGATTCTATTAGTCTCTTCCTAATACAGATTTTTCAGCTGCAGCCTCGCAGGGTATCCATGCACCCCACTCCTGCCCACAAATCAGATGCTACATCTATGGGATTATAAAACTACCAGCAGCCAATTTAGTTTAATTTAAATCTAGATATTTTTTTTTGCCCTAAACAAATACTGATGTGCCCTGTATATTTTTACTGCCAGATCATGATTTACTCAATCCATTTTGGGGGTTAAAGAGAGCACGACCTTGCCCCATATTAATATTTAAAGACTACCTTGCTCACAAAATCAGATGCTGACACAAGTCTCCAAGGACTGAGAGGGTTTTAATCTTTTGAAGAAGCAGTGCCATGCTGAAATATGGATTACTGACATTCAAAACACAGCATGTAACAAATGTCCCACTAGCAGGCATCAGAGACTGCAAATTTCATTCAGTGCAACCTGATCCACCAATCTTGGGGGTTTTTTTAGCAGGCAAATCACAATGCCACGAAGGCTGGTTGGTGCCTGGCATCCTAGCAAAGGCCAGAAGCAGCACCTCAGACACTGCAATGAAAAACCTTTGCCATCTCTTAAGTGCAGAAGCCATTTAATGCCCTTTGCAAAGCAATGCATAGATTTTACTCTTTAAAAAAAGGTGAAAGTTTTTCTTACCTTTCTGTGCAAATGCAATTTAGAGCACTTTAGGAGCCACGTGAGCTCGGGTTTTTATAGCTGCAGAAGCCTAAAATAGGAACATTTCCTGATTTAATGCTCTCAGTTAAAATGAAAGCCAGAGATGTTTTAATAGGAAACAGGGACAGCTGACATCTAAAAGAAAGGACCAGTTTTAAGACTTTTTTTTTTTTTTTAGTTCATAGTTATTTTCCCTAACAAAAAAACCCCCAAAACCCAAAAAAATCCCCAAGCAAACAAAAAACCCCAAACCAACCTAAAAACAACAACAACAAAACAAACAAAGATGACTTTTTGTTTTCAGGTCATAGTTATTTTCCTTAGAAAACAAACAAAGAAACAAACCCAACCCAACCAAAAACAACAAACCGAAAAAAACAAACCCCAAAACATAAACCCAAATACCAAAACAAAAACCCAAACAAAAAGCAAAACAAAACCCCAAACAACAAAAACACACACAAAACCCCAAACAAACAAAAACCCAAACAAAAACCCAAGCAAACAAAAACCCAAACCCCCAAACAAAAACCCAAACAAACAAAAACCCAAACAAAACCCTAAACAACAAAACCACACACAAAACACCAAACAAAAACCCAAACAAAAACACAAACAAAACCCCAAACAAAACCTCAAACCCCCAAACAAACAAAAACCAAAACAAAACCCTAAACAACAAAAACACACACAAAACCCCAAACAAACCCCCAACCCCCAAACAAACAAAACCCCAATCCCCCAAGCAAACAAAACCCCAAACAAAACCCCAAACAAACAAAAACCCAAACCCCCAAACAAACAAAAACCAAAACCCTAAACAACAAAATCCCAAACAAAACCCCAAACAAACAAACCCCAAACAAACAAACAAACAAAAACCCAATCCCCCAAGCAAACAATAACCCAAACAAAACCCCAAACAAAAACCCAAACAAAAGTCCAAACAACAAAAACACACACAAACCCCCAAACAAGCAAAAACCCAAGCAAAAAACCCCAAGCAAACAACAATAACAAAAAACCCCACAACAAACAAACCAAGGCAAGCCAAAACAAACCAAAACCAACCATTTCTTTCCACTACGCCTAAGCTTCAAACAAAACCTGAACTGACAAGCTGTAGAAGAAGCTAATTAATTTCTTGTCACATTTTGGTAGCATCAGTTGGTAGGAAATGGCCATAGCTGAGGTCTCTGATTATAAGATCTCCTGTGTTTTAACAGCACTGCAGAGGATTTATAGGATTTGGAAATGAAGGCAAAATGGTTCTTGCCAGCCTCCTTTGAGGCATGAGGACAAGTATGGCAGTCTGGTCTCTCATGTTATGCCACTGACAGCTGATTGTTCAGGCTCCTCTGGGAGCTTGTTATTGTGCTACCAGAAAGCACTGGTGTGGTTTGGCAGTAGTCAAGATGTTAGGTTGGCATGGAAGAGTTTGGGTATTAGAGGATTCCAATCCTGAGGAATTTGGCACCTCTGAAGGTGCACATTCATTTCCAAATCATCAGCTGAGTCACCACTATGTATGCCCATAAGTTTACATCCAGTTCCAGTAGTCATTCAAAGGACAAAACAGTACAGGTGCTGCTAGGGAGTTATGGAAGCAGTGCTGGAGGACTTGGTGCAAAGGAAAAAATGCTAGAGGTGCTGTTGGGGAGTTATGGAGGCAGTGCTGGAGGACTTGGTGCAAAGGCAAAAATGCTAGAGGTGCTGTTGGGGAGTTGTGGAGGCAGTGCTGGAGGATGTGGTGCAAAGGCAAAAATGCTAGAGGTGCTGTGTGGGAGTTGTGGAGGCAGTGCTGGAGGACTTGGTGCAAAGGAAAAAATGCTAGAGGTGCTGTGTGGGAGTTATGGAGGCAGTGCTGGAGGATTTGGTGCAAGACAACAGAACTTTGTTTGCCACTGGAAGCTCTGAGCTCATCATCCTCTTGGTGCTGGCTGAGCTGTGGAAGGCAGTACTGTCATAACCTAACCCTCACCTGGCCATTTCACAAGCAGTGTGCCTCTTCTTTGTTCCCTTTATAACCATTAGGTCTTTTAACAGCCTTTTTCCTTCAATGTGTCTTCCCCAGACCCCTCTTTTTCTCATCTGTCCCTTCCCCCAGCAAGATAATGAGGGCTGGGAGCAGATGCCAGGGAAACACATGCACCTTCTAATTGAGTGAGGACATAAAAGGGAAGGGTAAAAACTGCATGGAAACTTTTGCTCTCAGTGTCTTAGTTCAACACATTTGCAAGTCAGCTAATCTATTCCCCTCTAAATCTGACTATCTTCTCAGAGTTTGGTCAGACAACATCTATGACAAGTTTTCTGGTAACCATAAAACACAATTTCATTTATTTTATCCTAAATGAGGGTTTTTCACAGTGTGACTTACTTAGAACACCATACTAAGTCTCAAAAACCCCCACATTTTCAGTGAGTCACAAATGCAGCAGGCTGGCATGATGCCTTCCACAGAAATAACAACTACAGATGCTTACAAAAATTAGAGAGGATTTGAGAATCTGAAGCTCTCTGCAAAATCTGCAACACTTTTATTATCGACATTGCTGATGGTACAAATGAGGCTGAGGATCTGCTGAGTGTCCTGGTCCAATGAATTCCCTTCCTGTTTATGATCCCTCTCGACATATTTTTAACTGGTTTGGCATTCATAGAATCCTAGAATCACAGAATCACAGAATCACAGAACCATAGAATGATCCAGACCATCCAAAGCTCATCCAGTCCAACTCCCTCTGCAGTCAGCAGGGACATCCCCAACTAGATCAGGCTGCCAAGGAACTCATCGAGCCTCACTTTCAATATCTCCAGAGAAGGAGCATCAACCACCTCCTTGGGCAACCTGGTCCAGTGTTTCTCCACCCTCATAGTGAGGAACTTCTTCCTGATAACCAAGCTCAATCTGCTCTGCTCTAGTTTGAAGCCATTGTCCCTTGTCCTGTCCCTGTAGGTCTTTGCAAACAGTCTCTCTCCATCCTTCTTGTAGCCCCTTTCAGGTACTGGCAGGCTGCTATTAGGTCTCCCTGGAGCCTTCTCTTCTCCATGCTGAACACCCCCAGCTCCCTCAGCCTGTCCTCATAGCAGAGGACCCATTAGACCTTCCAAAATATTCCTGCTGGTTCAGTGTACTTGGCCAGGACGCTCGTGTGTTCATGAGGGTTTGTACTTGTGATCATGAATGATTCATGAAATGAGCTTAGGAAACTAAGTTTAACATTTCATTCAATGCTGAGGGAAGGGAAAATAGGAAAAGGAAAAAAAAAAAAGAGCATCTTCTCCCATATTTGTAGCAACTTGGCTAAAAGGGAGGAGTCTCAACGTCTCATTTTAGACACTGAACTTCAGAGCATCTGTTGCCTTTCCAGCGAAATCTCCTGTCTACTAAGAAGCAAAAGGAAGCATTTGATTTCCTGCCATACTCAGGCTAAACACAACAGTTTTGTTTTTAATTCTGCTGATACTTTTGACCATATACCTAGCAGCACACCACCAGCAGGCTACTGGGCTGTGGGGGCAGCTGCTAACCTCCTGTGTTGCTGTTTTTCACTCCTATTTAATCCTGTGTTAGATTTTGCTCTAAAAGCTGTGCCTGAAATCATTCTCGTTTGCAATGGTTTGTGGCTGATGAGAGGCCCTTCTTCGGATGACAGAAAAGGGTTAGGGACTGACAGGGTTAGGGACTGACAGGGTTAGGGACTCACAAGGGTCAGGGACTCACAGGGTCAGGGACTCACAGGGTTAGGGACTCACAAGGGTTAGGGACTCAAAAGGGTTAGGGAGTCACAAGGGTTAGGGACTCAGGGTCAGGGACTCACAAGGGTTAGGGACTCATGAGGGTTAGGGACTCACAGGGTCAGGGACTCACATGGTCAGGGACTCACAGAGTTAGGGACTCACAAGGGTTAGGGACTCACAAGGGTCAGGGACTCACGAGGGTTAGGGACTCACAGGGTTAGGGACTCACAGAGTTAGGGACTCACAGGGTTAGGGACTCACAGGGTTAGGGACTCACAGGGTTAGGGACTCACAAGGGTCAGGGACTCACGAGGGTTAGGGACTCACAGGGTCAGGGACTCACAAGGGTTAGGGACTTACAGGGTCAGGGACTCACATGGTCAGGGACTCACAGAGTTAGGGACTCACAGGGTTAGGGACTCACAGGGTTAGGGACTCACAGGGTTAGGGACTCACAAGGGTCAGGGACTCACGAGGGTTAGGGACTCACAGGGTCAGGGACTCACAAGGGTTAGGGACTTACAGGGTCAGGGACTCACATGGTCAGGGACTCACATGGTCAGGGACTCACAGGGTTAGGGACTCACAGGGTTAGGGACTCACAGGGTTAGGGACTCACAAGGGTCAGGGACTCACGAGGGTTAGGGACTCACAGGGTCAGGGACTCACAGGGTTAGGGACTCACAGGGTTAGGGACTCACAGGGTTAGGGACTCACAGGGTTAGGGACCAGTGCCTCTTCTTCCTCCCCTTGATCTCTTTGTGCATGGCAAACAGAAATGTCCTGTTCTTCACTACCTCCTTTCTGACGTCTGCATATGGCATGGACAGCCTGGGAGCTGACAGTGCCTTTCCCTGCTGTGCACGTTCCCTAGAGATGATGTCTGAGGCTGGGCCTGCGTGGTGGCAGAGCAGGGATCTCTCTGTCACTTGCATGTGCTGATAAAAGCGCTAAAGATTTCTTTGTGTCACACTCCACAGCATGTTTGGAAGCTCCGTATAGTGAGGGGTAGGAGGAAGACAGAGACATGGATCTGATGCAAAGAAATCAGGATAAAACAAAGAAGGAGGTCCAGGGTTATTCCCTTGCTGTTCTTTGTCTGCTATGCCAGCTCTGCAAGAGGATAAAGATTTTTCCTCTTCCTTTGCTGAAGGAAAAGATATGAAGGCAGCATAGATCTAGGGACACCCGCTGAGAGAAGAAAACACAATAAACACCAACATGCTACGGTGAAAGAGATATTTTGCTTGGACAACAGACATTTTGATACAGAGTTTATACAAAGTTCAAATATAACCTTGTCAATTAAAATCAATTCAAATGCTTTTCTTATTTAACCTCGGGTTTGGTTTGGGTTTAGGTTTGGTTTTAGTTTGGATGTTTGTTTGTTTGTTTTGGTTGGTTGTTTTTTCTTTGTTTGATTTTGGGTTTTATTTTATTTTTCGGGGGTGTTTTTTGTTTGCTTGTTGTTTTCTGTTCTCTGCTGTTCTTTTTTTCTAAGCTGGAAAATTTTTGATCTTGTGGTTAAAGGAGCAATGAATTAAAGAAGAGAGAAGTGCTAACCAGTGTCTTCTAAGGTGTCGCCTAGGACCTCTGAGTTGAAACTGGCCTTGGGATAATTGCAGTTTCTCTGGCTGTTTGCTAGGCCATTGCCATGCTGCCTGAAGGTCTCAATGCTTTTATCTAGCCCTCCCCTATTCTCTGTTTGTTCTTCAGTGAGGATGAGAGGAACCCTTACAGTATGCAAATACATAATGCCTTCTGTGGTTCTCTCTTTAGAGACATAAAAGGGCTTTGTTTTGTTTGTTTTTTGGTTTTGTTTTGGTTTGGTTTTTTTTTTTTCAGAAAAAGGCAAGTTGAATATATGGCAATAAAGACATAAATCTTCAGAAGCAGGCAAGCTATCCTCCCTCTGCACTCCACAAATGAAGCATGGTTTTTGCAAAGAAAGACTTTGTTAGGAGGACCACAGAAAGCAGGATTTCCATAATGCTTTGCAAGAAAAAAAAATTTCTGTAACACATGGCACCGTATTTCCTTCAGAACTGCAATCCCCCTGGGAACCAAATTCTTTACTACTTAATCACTGCAGTAATTAGAGCTGATGTTGGCAAGTGTTCATTGAACGCTGTGTCATTTTACATCTTAAAACATTTTGGCGTTACTTTCCATTTCCTTTATTTGGTGTGCTCTGGTCTGTCCCCTGGATGATTAGACACAGCTGGCCTTTTCTCTGGGACCAGATCAGTTTTGCAATTAAGAGCTGTGTTGGTCTGCACTGATAAAAACAGGGACTAAATCATTCTATTTACGATTTACCCATAAATTTTCCACCAAACTTTTTTTTTTTCTCTTTCTGTAATGACTTGCACACAAACGACACAATATCAAACACATCTTTGAGGGAAGCAGAGGATTCCAGCCACAAAAAAATAGCCTCGTTCTGCAGCGAGCCTCCAAATGTGGAGAGCTGCAGTATCAAAGTATGAATAAACATCACTCTGGATGAAGCAGAGCTCTGCAGATGGAGAATAATATTGCAGTATCCATTCTGTGTGCGAGATGGCTCCGGTTATGAGAAGTGGTCTATGGAGCATGGGCGGCAAGCAGGGACTCAGCCCTTCTGCATCCAAGGACCCACAAGCCCCATCCTCATAACACTGCTCCTTCCCCTCTCCATTGCTCAAAACAGACCTACTGAAGCAGTGTCAGATGAGGAGAAAGGGAAAAATGGAAGGGCTGTTCAACCCCCAAATCTGTCATTTGAAACGTCTGTTGGTAAAGCAGCTGGGGACGTTCATAGGATCAGAGGATGTTAGGGGTTGGAAGGGACCTTCGAAGATCATCGAGTCCAGCCCCCCTGCCAGAGCAGGACCATAGAATCCAGCACAGGTCACACAGGACCACATCCACATGGGTCTTGAAAGTCTCCAGAGAAGGAGACTCCCCAACCTCTCTGGGCAGCCTGTTCCAGTGCTCTGGGACCCTCACAAAGAAGAAGTTCCTCCTCATGTTGAGGTGGAACCTCCTGTGCTGGAGTTTATATCCTTGTACTATCAGAGGGTGCAATGGAGAAGAGCCTGTCCCCTCTCTCTTGTGTTTTTAATATTACCTATGAAAACCGTGTAGCCTGGCTTCTCTGCATTTCAGGTCTGTGCATGAAGCTGTTACTTCAGGAAATTAGGAAAGAATTTTCTTCCAGGAGATCAGAACAGCTGAAAACGAAATGAATACCATTCTGTTTCCTAAAGCCCCACTATCGTTAACTATCTTATCTGATGAGTCAGGGCAGCAGTGTGCGATGGAAGATGCCTGCACTGCTCCTGCAGACTTCGTCTGACCTTTTACACTCCAGATCTTAATCTCCAGATATCAAAATGTTTGTGTGTGTGTGTATGTTACTTTTTAAAACAACCTTTGATGAGACTCTGGAGCCTTTCAAGGGTTAGCTGTGGAGGGTGAGGCAATGGCATGGCCATGACAGACATTTCTCCCTGACACCATGTGTCTGAGTGTCCTTCCAGTTGGGGCAGACGTTGTGATAACCTTTGCAATGTGCTCTGCTCTTGGCCAAAGAGTGCTTTTAGCTTCCACTTGTGTGCTGGTTTGAGCTCTGACTGGAGTTTAGGAGCTCAAGTGACAACAGATTCCTCTCCCCCCGCCCCCCTCTTTTTCCTGGCAAGGTAGAGAGGGAGGAAAGGAAAAAAAAAGGGGTAGGGGAGAGGAGGAGTAGATACAGAAAAATAATCTGGAATTGGTTTGGAAGTAGAAGAGGTAATTTTTTAACAAAAACAAATATCTATATCTATATCTCAGTAACAGGGAGGGTTCACAGAGGTGAGGGATGAGGGTAAATGGGAAAACAAACAAAGCCAAGCCTGGATGGCCTTGTGTCCCCCTGGATGCCAGTGGATGCAGTAGGCAGCAGCAGGCCCTGGGCAGTGGTCAGGGCAGGAGGCAGCAGCAGCAGCGATGTTCCTTTGAGCAGACGAGGCAGGAGAGAGAGCAAGCAGCGAGATGTCCTCCCTTTGATAGGCTTGAGGACAGCAAGGGGGAGTGGAATAGACACCTTTGAGCCAGGGGAACCCTTCTGCTGGGGGGGAAGGAACCAAGTGCCACCTGGATCAAGTTTCTTTTGTCCAGCTGGGGTCTGGGTTCTTTCAGCCCCACCCAGGGGGGGTGTAATCCAGCACAAGTTGCAGTCACATTTCTTACCGGCTGAAACAAAAGTACACACAAGATTTGAAGTGCAACTCAAATGGCAATGTGTGTGGCTAGGTGGTAGGTTATTGTTGTAGCTGAAGGACTAACTGCCCTACCATGGACAGGCATTCCTCCTGAGGACCAGAGAGCCCAAGAGGGCGGAAGTCCCGTGCCAGAGGGAGGACAGGATGTGTTCATTTGTTCTTCCATCCCATAAGCCTGCATCTCCCGATGTGAGCAGGCCTCCTTCTCTCTCCTCTGACCCTGTGCCTGCTGTTACTGCTTTGGTTGTGTGGCAGTGCAGGCCCTGCTGCCCAAGCTGTTACCTTGCTGCACAGCTGAGGCCTAGCAGGCCCAGCCTGGGGAGTGGGGGGGCATTGAGGCCTATCATGAGGCCTGGTGGGCCTCTCTTGGCTGGGGGCAGTGAGAGCTGCTGAGGCATAGTGCTGGGGTGCGAGGCTTGAGTGGTTGAGGCCTGGTTGAGAGTTGGTTGAGGCCTGGTTGTGAGTTAGTTGAGGCCTGGTAAGTCCAGCTGAAGAGCTGGGCCAAAGCTGGCTTTGAAGTGTATATATCTGTATCTGTATATCTATATCTGTATCTGTATCTATATCTATATCTATATCTATATCTATATACCTATACCTGTAACTATATCTATATCTATATCTATACCTATATCTATACCTATACCTGTATCTGTATCTATGTCTGTATATGTATCTATATCTATACCTGTATCTCTATCATCTCTATCATCTCTATCTCTATACCTATACCTGTATCTCTATCTGTATCTCTATCTCTACCTGTATCTATATCTATATCTGTATCTCTATATGTATCTATATCTATATATCTATACCTGTATCTATATTTATATCTGTATCTGTATCTATACCTATACCTGTATCTATACCTGTATCTGTATCTATATCTATATACCTATACCTGTATCTATATCTATATCTATACCTATATCTATACCTATACCTGTATCTGTATCTATGTCTGTATATGTATCTATATCTATACCTGTATCTCTATCATCTCTATCATCTCTATCTCTATCTATACCTATACCTGTATCTCTATCTGTATCTCTATCTCTACCTGTATCTATATCTATATCTGTATCTCTATATGTGTCTATATCTATATATCTATACCTGTATCTATATTTATATATGTATCTGTATCTATACCTATACCTATACCTGTATCTATACCTATACCTATACCTGTATCTATATCTATATCTATATCTATATCTATATCTATAGCTATATCTATAGCTATAGCTATATCTATATCTATATCTGTCTAGATCTATATCTATACCTATACCTGTATCTATATCTATGTCTGTATATGTATCTATATCTATATATCTATACCTATACCTGTATCTATATTTATATCTGTATCTGTATCTATATCTATATCTATATCAGTATCTATATCTATATCTGTATCTATATCTAGATCTATACCTATACCTATACCTGTATCTATATCTCTATCTATACCTGTATCTGTATCTGTGCATATGTCTATATCTCCTTTGTCCCTTTTGTACACATTTGTAAATAGCATTTCCATTTAACCTCCGATTCTGTGCGAGTGTTTTTATTTTGCTTCTTTGGGGTCAAATCCCATCTGTCCCAGCTCAACCCAAGACAATTATAATGTCTTCTGAAAGGCTTTCACAGGAAAGAAAAAAGTAGTAAAAAATATAAGACAAACATAAAAAGGGGGAAAGAAAAGAATCTTAGTGACAAAAGCAAGCACTAACAGCCATCCTGCTCTTGAATTATCTCTCTACAGCCTACAACTCTTGGCTCTGACTCATGCATACCATACCTCTGGTAAAAAGAGAAATAATACTTCTTTTAACACTCAATTACAATTGACATCCTACCATAGCATGTTAAAACGTGTGAAAGCTGAAGGGAAAATAACAAAAAAGGGTAAGCAAGGAACAGAATATAAAATACGATAGAATTTTCTGAGTAGGGTGATATACATCCCCCCTGCAACGCATCTGTATGGAGAATCTAATTGTTCTATCACAGGCTTGAGAGCTCTTGCCTACATGTAGCTAGACATGTGCACACTTGGTTGTGGCATAGACCATATGGGCTGCCAGGCACTGAAAATCTTACCTCTTAACAGCGGAAATCTGTATTTGATAGTCTCCATGCAAATGTGTATCTAAGGCTGCTGAGTGCACCATGTACAGCCAAGCCCTGCAAAAATTACCCGAACCAGCTCTACAGGTGGGTGGGACACAATGGTCACCCTGTGGTGCTCATCAGCCTGCATCAAGGCACAAGATAAATCACAGAATCACAGAATGGGCTGAGTTGGAAGGGACTTCCTGAGGTCATCCAGTCCAACCCCTCTGCAGTCAGCAGGGACATCCCCAACTAGATCAGGTTGCCCACAGCCCTGTCCAGCCTCACCTTCAATATCTCCAGGGAAGGAGCATCAACCACCTCCCTGGGCAACCTGTTCCAGTGTTCCACCACCCTCATAGTAAAGAACTTCTTCCTAACATCCAATCTCAATCTGCTCTGCTCTAGTTTGAAGCCGTTGCCCCTGGTCCTGTCCCTGCAGGCCTTTGCAAACAGTCTCTCTCCTGCCCTCCTGTAGCCCCCTTCAGGTAGTGCCAGGCTGCTATTAGGTCTCCCTGGAGTCTTCTCTTCTCCAGGCTGAACACCCCCAGCTCCCTCAGCCTGTCCTCGTAGCAGAGCTGCTCCAACCCCCTGATCATTTTTGTGGCCCTCCTCTGGACCTGCTCCATCAGGTCCATGTCCTTCCTGTGTTGAGGGCTCCAGAGCTGGACACAGTACTGCAGGTGAGGTCTCACCAGAGCAGAGCAGAGCAGAGCAGAGCAGAGCAGAGCAGAGCAGAGCAGAGGGGCAGGATCCCCTCTATTCACCTCTGGCCACTCTGCTTTGGATGCAGCCCAAGCTGCCATTGGCCTTCTGTGCTGCGAGCTCACACTGCCTGCTCATGTCCAGCTTCTTGCCCATCAGCATCACCCCCACCTGAGAACTGCAAAAGACAAAGGCTGTTTTACATATGAAAGTTTGAGGAGTTGAAATTTGAGAGAGGCTGCAGTATTCGTTGTAGAGTTAACCTAGTACTGTATGTTCTGGGGGCAGACAAGAACTCCTGATGAACATTGATAATGCATAATAGCTCCAAGCTGGTTAAAGCAAATCACTGTTCCTTTTAACTCTGCCTACAAGCCTTTTCTGCAATATTGATGATTTTTCAGAAGTAAGTGATAGTATCTATTATTCCTGCATTTAATCCATATGTTCAGTTTGCATGATGTTGTTAGAAGTCTACTGAGCTCCAGAATTCCCAGGATCCTGATGTCACTAGAATAAAGCTACCTCTGTGAAAGTTTCTGACAAAAAATCTGGCCTGAGGCTATTAGAAAAGCATCTATTAGTGATTAGTGGCCTGATACACTAGAGGACAGATTCTGGAATTATTTGAAACTAGAATTCAGATTGCACCTGACCACTTGCTTCCTTTCTCCAACACTAGCAGAGCCATGGCTAATCAGCAAACATGTGTGACAAAACCGTTATTTATGATTTTGTTTGCTTCCCTATAATAGGTTTGATTTCTCTATTTTTTCCTTTCATTTCAGAGTCTGTCACATCTGTAAATCTTCCAAGAGATGATGCTAGTTCTGTGCTGAAAGTTGTATCTCTCAGTTGTTGTTACAGGACCAGAGGAAATGGTTCCAAGCTGTGCCAGGGGAGGTTCAGGCTGGATGCTAGAAAATATTTCTTCCCAGAGAGGGCTCTCAGACACTGCCCAGGGCAGTGCTGGAGTCACCATCCCTGGAGGTGTTCAAGCAGTGTGTGGAGGTGGTGATTAAGGCCATGTTAGGGTTGGTCCCTTCCAACCCTAACAATTCTATGATTTGATGGTTTAGTGTTGACCCTGCAGTGCTGGCTTGAGGGCTGGACTGGATGAGCTTGGAGGTCTCTCACATTCAGAAGTGTTCTGTGATTCTGTGATTTATAACCTATGCTCTACTGATACAAAAGAGGAGTACCTTTTGAAAGGGTTTTACAGAGCCAATTCAACACCCGGGTACTTCAAGCCAAGTTTTTTTGTCTCATTTTTCCTTCCTAGACACCCATCCTGCATATTCCAATACCCTATTATATATGTCTAAAACAAAAACATATAGGTATAATTTGCACCTTTACATTTTAAGTGTTACTTCCTCTTCTATTTTTCCAGTGCAAATGCTCCTAAATGACTGTGGGGCAGTAGTTATTATGGGATGCTGCTTAAACAGAGTGCTGAACATAGTCTGAATGGCTGCAAGGCCAGATGCCTGGATAATGTGAATGGGAGCACAAAGAGCCCTAGAAGTTCCCATGTCTAGTGGTAATAGTATAACACAGATAAGTTTCTCTATCTTACTTTGCCTTAGTTTCCACTTCTTTTAATGTTTTTCCATCCTGTTTTCACTAGCAATGGGATGTGCCTGTCGCTGGTGTTTACCTTCTCGCAGATGACCAGCTCTCCTTTTGTTTGGAAACAGGTTTGAAAAGTGTAAGCATGCATGCTGACAGCTTGGCTCTGCCCTGCACCCCCTGCACTGAATTAACTGTATACTGGGTAGGCTGTTGCTCAAACCCCACTTGCAATGCCACAGGCACAGCTCTTGTCCAAGGCTTATTCCCATATGATGCCAGTGAGGGCTGGGATCCAGCTGGATTGAGCTGCAGCGTGGGCAGCCTCCTAGCCGTGGGGACAGCCTGGTGATTCCCTCCACCTTCCTCAGTGCCCTGCCATGTGGTGTGATACTTTTTATTTATTTGATAACAATAAGAACTCCTCCTAATATTTGAAGGTTAAGTTTAAAAACAGCCCAGCAAGGCAAATGGCAGAAATACAGCAGAGGGATTCATTTGCTTCTGACCTTGCAAAGCCTTCTTGAGCTCAGGATGCAGTTTGTTACTAGCTGTGGGAAAACAAAACATACTTTTCTCATTGAACCAGGCAACCTGTTTTCTCTCCTGAGGCTCACAGACACTATGCTTTAGACCCCAAAAGAAAAGAATTTGGGCTTGGCAACAAAAGGAAAGACATCTGGTTTTGGTCACCTTAAGTCCACACAAGGATTTTGCACACTACCCTGTTAAGATATACAGAAATTCTATTGTGTTGCAGAACCCCTATGTGCTAAAAATGAGTTTTAGTCTTTCACAGAATCACAGAATCACAGAAACTTTCAGGTTGGAAAAGTCCCTCAGGATCACCAAGTCCAACCCAGAACATAGCCCCAAGCACCACATCCAAACCACCTTGAAACACAGCCAGGCTTGGGGACTCCACCACCTCCCTGGGCAGCACATTCCAATGCCTGACCACACTTGATGGGAAAAAATTCTTCCTACTCACCAGTCTAAACCTTCCCTGCTGCAGCTTGAGGCTGTTCCCTCTTGTTCTATCACTGATTACCTGTGAGAAGAGACCAGCACCAACCTCTCCACAACCTCCTTTCAGGTAGCTGTAGAGAGCCAGGAGGTCTCCCCTCAGCCTCCTCTGTTTCACACTAACCATCCCCAGCTCCTTCAGTTGCTCTTCACAAGATTTATTCTCCAGGCCCTTCCCAGCTTCCTTGCCCTCCTCTGCCCTGGCTCCAGCACCTCCACATCTCTCTTGGATTGAGCTGCCCAAAACTGGACACAACACTCGAGGTGTGGCCTCAGCAGAGCTGAGTCCCAGGGGACAATCCCCTCCTTGCTCCTGCTGGACACAGCATTTCTGATCCCAGCCAGGATGCCTTTGGCTTTCTTGGCCACCTGGGCACACTGCTGGCTCCTCTTCAGCTGCTTGTCCCTTAGCACCCCCAGGTCCCTTTCTGCCAGCAGCTTTCCAGCCACACTGCCCCAAGCCTGCAGCATTGCTTGGGGTTGTTGTGTCCCAAGTGCAGGACCTGGCACTTGGCCTTGTTGCAGCTCCTCCTGTTAACATTGGCCATGGATCCAATCTATCCAAGTCCCTCTGCAGAGCTTCCCTGCCCTGGTGCAGATCAACTCTCCACCTAACTTGGTGTCATCTGGGAACTTACAGCTGCCACACTGTGTGTCTTTATCAAGGTCATTGATAAAGATGTTAAACAGAAGTGGCCCCAACACTGAGCCCTGAGCCACCTGAGTCTTCAAGTCATGTCACAATCAATTGTCTTTCAGTGTGTTATAAAAATTGCTGTGCTTCTTGTGAGAAAAGAAAAATGCTGGAGAGGTAAGTTTTGTGTAGTGTTTTTTTGTTTGTTGGTTGGTTTGTTTTTGTTGTTGTTCTTTAATTCTGGGGGGGGTGTTTGTTTTGTTTTTTACTTTCTATCTGTTGTTTCAGAAGAAAGCAAGGCTGCAGTATGTTGACTTAGGTTTATCTGTAAAAGCAGGCAATTCAGCAAGGCTCTCTCTGTATTTTAAATGTATTTTAAATGAAGTTTAAAGTGACATCAGCGGCAGAATCTCTAGCCGTGTTTCATATAAACAGGGATTAAGGGAAATGTTAACAGGTTCAGCTTAAAATCACCAGCCAGGATCCCAAGTGCTTTGGATGACTCAGGCTCTGGATGAAAGCTGAAGTGATACTTGCTGCTGAGAGTTATCTCCTGAGGTGAGGGAAGCCTTGGTAGCAGGAGACAAAGCGCACGGCGGATGAAAACATGCGGTGGGTTGTGTCTGTGCAAGAGTTATTTCTGCTCCAGATGCACCATCACAAGGAGTGTCCTCCTGCTTGGGAGCCTTAGCAGAGAGGTCAAGGGTTCTAGGTGGAGGCAGAATGAGCTACCTTCTCAGGCTTTGATGGACTTTAGCAGCTCTCTCTGTTACTATAGTTTCCATTTTGTTCCCTAGATGAGAAATAGAAGCATTTCAGTGTGTAGTTCTGAGGGGCCTTGATCAGTCAGTTGACTTAGGGTCCTTGCCTGTGGTGAGGTTTAAAGGAGTGAGAAGTAACTTATGCAGAGGCCTGTTGTGTGTAGGGGAAAGTCAGCCTGTGCTTTTCCCTTTTCTTTCCCCTTGTTTGCTTGCTTTTAGCTATAGCCCTACTCACAGGAGCTTGCTGAGACACGTTTGAGTCATCGGCTAGGGAAGGGGCATCTTCAGCACGATTTTCTAAGAAGAGTTATCTAATTATTGCACATTCCAGAAACTCAGCTATTGTATGGCTCTTCAGTGGGCTTGTTGAACTCAACCCCTTTTGGCTAGGGACATTTTTATCGGGTGTCTTGTTCCTATTCTTTTCCTGGGCTTCCTGCACTTGCAAATTCACTTTAAAATTTAAGAGAAGCAAGGACAGTTCTCTACTTGCTGCCCTACTTACTGTAGCACTGGGAAATTATGAAAGCAGTGACTGCAGATAAGCACTAATAGCAGTACCTCTTTCACAGATCAATAATTGCCTTCAGATATCCTCTCCCTCCCTAAAATTACTACTCCTGCCAGCACAAGAAAGGCTATGAGAAGGGCAGGGATGAGCCTTTAGTGCCCATCACTCTCCCTATTTTACTGTCAGTGGCAATTTCAGGTCGCTTTATTCCCATGCCAGTGTTATTCTCTCTTATTTCTTCATCTCTGGGCCAGGACTTCCAAGTTAATGCAAGTACTGTCGTGCAGAAGCAATACTGTCTGCCATTGCTCCTTTTACCTTAATAAATAGATAGTATCTGCAAAAGAAGAAAGGCAGTATATATTTTCCTTTAATTTATTTTGCAGGTATTGTTAAAAGGTAGGGAACTCATTATGTTCCAGACAGGCAGGAAGCTTTATTTACCATTTCTTGCCTCGATGCAGCATGGCAAATTATATCAGCCCCTCAATTCGTGCATTATCATTACTTCCTTACTTTCAGACCCTTTCCAGAATTACACCACCACTGATCTGATGAACCCATTTCTCTTCTGAAATTACTCCTATTTTATGTTTAGAGATTGCTTGGGAAAACAATGGCAGCAGCTACAAGAGCAGGCAAGTTCACAGGATCACAAGATCATCACAGGATGTTAGGGGTTGGAAGGGACCTCTGGAGAGCTTTCCAGTCCAACCCCCCTGCCAGAGCAGGACCAGAGAATCCAGCACAGGTCACACAGGAACACATCCAGACAGGGCTGCAAAGGCTCCACAGAAGGAGACTCCACAACCTCTCTGGGCAGCCTGTTCCAGTGCTCTGGGACCCTCACAGGGAAGTTCCTCCTCATGTTGATATGGAACCTCCTGTGCTGTAGTTTATATCCATTGCCCCTTGTCCTATCACAGGGCGTAAGTGAGCAGAGGTTGTCCCCTCCCTCCTGACATCCAGCTGGCTGTGTATAAATCAGTCAGTCTGTGTTTCATGAGCTTATTTGGGGCCACTGCTGAAGAAAGCAGGGAGCCATCCGTACCCCTACAGGCATCAGAAGTTTGTTCTTACACACACAGCACAGGGCAAAGCCAGCTCACTCCACTGATGCTTCCTGTTTGATCAGGGATGCTGGAGAGGGCCTGAAAAGATCCTCACCCCAGGCCACAAGTGCTTCACCTCACACCTGCCCAGCAGCAGTGATTCAATTCTTGTGCTGCCACTTTGAAGGACAGGGACTCTCATAATTCCACAACCACTGACAGCTGGAGCTGAAGCAGATGGGTGACACACGATATGGATCAATGACTCTGAGGTTCATTTGCTTTTTCTGCAGAGATCAAAACTTGCAGTAGGTACTGCCAGCTCACAGCTGTTTGCATTTTACTCTTCTGTGCAACTACCCCTGGTAACTACATCAGCAGAGAGCAGCAGCCAACGTCCTGCTGGGGCTAGGCTCCCAAAACTGAGCTCGGTGCTCGTGGGCTACCTTTATTGCCTCAAGCTCCAGCAGCTCAGGATAACTTCCTTTTTCTTGAGGCTCCTTTGCTTACTTGTCTCTCTGCCAGGAAAACAAGTTTACCACTTTACTCAGCCTTCAGTTCTCCAGCTGAGTAAGGCAGAATAGCAGGACTGAAAGCATTGTCTTCTCCTGAGTGTTCAATAGCTTTCCCTTTGCAGTCCAAGCCCCTCCTTGGCTCCCTGTACCTCCACCTCCACATCATCAGTTTTGTGCTGCTGTTCCCTCTCATTTCTACCCATACTTCTGCTTCTCCACAGCCTCTTGGCCTTCTCTTCTGCAGCACAGCACAGTGATATCTCCAAGGCCACTCTAATCACACGCTCAGCTGTCTCGTGCACGGGGACCAAGAGTGGTCACTGCTGGCACGGCATTACAGGTCACTTTAGCACTCATCCCTATTACCTGGATTAACAGGGTGGCACTAAAAGCTGTCTCATACCTGCCTTTTCCCCCTGGAAGAATGGCTAAGAGCCTGATTAGTCAGTCTTAATTATCTACACCAACTAAGCATGCTGCCAATAAGGAAATAGGCAGCTATTATGCAGCGACTAATATGCTAAATTATTAGAGGCTGTGGTGAAGAAATGTACTCTTTTATTGAGTACACTCAGAATCACTGCTGCTCAATTTGCTCTGAGTTGAGAATTTGCTCTGAGTTATTTTTACCCTTTGAGAATTGCCAGGCTTTATACCATGTTTTGCACAAGAACTCGGCTGCCCTTTCACTGCTGTATTTGTAGTTCCCTTTCAAGGAAGCTGCCTGCTGTTCCCAGGTTTATTTCTCTCTCTCCCTTTTAGTATCTCCTGTAGCTACAAGAAATGCAAATAACTGATTTAATTCTGTGTTTTGCAGAGAAACATCCTGCTGGGACTTGACTCAGACCAACTTCTGATGCCTTCTCCCTGCCTGGAGAAAGCCTGTGTCCTCCAGGCTGATGGTAGACACTTAAAAGGAAATCTGCTTGGCCTGTCCCTATTAACCAGCAGTGCTAAAGGAGAGAATTGTCCTTTCTGTGTGTTCCACCACTTGTACAGGACTGGGACTGTTTATTTGGATCAATTTCTTCTTTGGTATCATCCAATGGGACAGATTGAGTCGCCACTTGGTTGTCATTTCACTTTCATGTGAAGGTTTCATGTCCCTTAGATTGCCATAAACCCCAAGAAATGGTCCTGTTTGTTTTGTTGTGTGGTTTTTTTTTTTTTCCTGACAGCAGCCCTCCTGTTTACAGTGCACCTCCTGGATTGGCAGTCAGACTATTTTCATGGACTCTGAACTCTTCCTCTTCCTGGGATATCGGTGGAAGGCATCAACATGAGCTGCCATTCAGCACCACCCAGGAGACATTGTGTTACTTGCTAATTGTGCTGCCCTCCTCACAACAGGGCAAGGCTTTGGTGTGTATTAAGTGAGTGGCAGACATGCACTTGTCCCTGAAAAGATGTCCATTCAGTGTTACTAAAGATGAGAGACAACTGTTCTATTTGTGCCCTTAAACCAGGAGGATTTTCATCAGGGTTTCTTGAGCTCTGTCTTTGCTGAATGGGAGATCAGCATGCTCAAGGGAACATTCTCTTTAATACTCTGCTTCCCAGCCCTTTGTCTTTCCCTCACCCATGGTAACTGCCAGCACGTTTGTGAGTTTTTATTTGAATGAAATTTCTAGCTGTGGGCATAATATAGAGCAATCAATAGCTATTAAAAAAGGTGATACTGTAGGATATGGAATCCTACTGCTAGAAAAACTGAAGGCTGTTTATTTATTCCCATTCCCGAGTGCCAGCATTCATTGTCTGACCTCACTGCCCATGTCCTGCTCTTCCTCCAGGTTTTTTTTAGTTGGTTGGTTTGGGGTTTTTTTTTGTAGCCAAAAGGAAAGCAGAAGACATTTTGCCTGTTGCACTCTGCTGCATTCTGTGCTAGGTCCTTGTGAAAGTGCCTTCAGGTGCTTTCCCAGGGTGCACATTTTTTTTTGTTGTTCAAGAACAAGTTAAGAAAAAAAGAGTTACTGGAGGTTTTTAAATCTATTTTCTTTTTATCTAGCACTCTGTTAAAGCTTTCCTCCTAAGCAGCTTACAATAATATAAACAACCTGCAGAAAAAAACCTCCCTGTCAATCTGCTGATATAAATTCCTACAGGTCCAGGGGCTTCAGGAGCTGAATATTGCACCTACAGGCCTTGGAGTCAGAGATAACTCAGATAATTCACTGCTCTAAAAATCACTTCCTTATGTTCAGAGTGAGTGTAGAGTAGGAAGGGGGAAGATGGGAGGAGGTGTGCCAGAACCAGAAGCAGAAGCAGGTACCCAGCCCCTGGGATGATGATGGTGACCCAAGCGACTGACAAGTCCTGCAGCTAAGCTGGCGCTTGCCTCATCCCAGCACCTCTGGCTGTGTGCTTAACCAAGCTCCTGGACATCATCTTTTGCAGTCTAAAAGACTCATTTCCTTCCTTGAGCTTGTGAGGCTGCAGACCCCCAGCCCAGCCCCTGGGGCTGCGTTAGCAGAGAGGGCAGGCACGGTGGCAGCGTGCTGTGCAGCTCTGGCCTTCAGAGGTGCTCTGGAATAATGAGCAAAATCTAATTAAGAAAAGTGAAATACAGTAGGTTAAGTCAGCTGCATTGGAGTGTGAAATGGAGCCATTAAAAACCAAAACAAAACACTGTAGAGCAGCATCTGAGGAGCTCTGCAGCTTTACAGTGATGCTGTCAGACTTCCATGGCATTAGAGAGCTCTGCACCAGCAAGGGCTGTTAATGTGTTGGGCTGTGACCAGCTCTGGCAGGGCTTGGCTGCTCAACACAGTTCCTGTTCAATTTGAGGGGCAGGAGAGCTGAAGCATGGCATGGGCATTGCAGCAGAACCCTGGCCTGACCACGGCGAGAGCAGAGAAAGGGGAAAAGGGAGCGATGAGAAAACATCAGTGCAAGAGAAAGAGGAGGGGAGCACAAAAACCAACTGGGCAGTGGGAGGCACGGACAAGAATGTGGAGCAAGGCTGAACCTTTCTACCCTGAAGATGAAAAGCTCTGAAGCTGTCAGGAAAGGATGAGCTGTCTGGAGAGGATGAGAGGATAAGAGGAGAAGGCTCCGAGGAGACCTTATTGTGGCCTGCCATTATCTTAAGGAAGCCTACAAGAAAGCTGGGGAGGGACTTTTTAGAGTGTCAGGCAATGATAGGACTTGGGGTAATGGATCCAAGCTGGAGGAGGGGAGATTTAGATTAGATGTTAGGAAGAAGTTCTTCCCCATGAGGGTGGTGAGACACTGGCACAGGTTGCCCAGGGAGGTGGTGGAAGCCTCATCCCTGGAGGTTTTTGCAGCCAGGCTGGATGTGGCTGTGAGCAACCTGCTGTAGTGTGAGGTGTCCCTGCCCATGGCAGGGGGGCTGGATCTGGACGACGCTTGAGGTCCCTTCCAACCCTGACAAATCTATGATGCTATCAGAGTGTGTATTTATTACCCAACACGCTGAGCTTGGCCCTAGTGTGCTGGTAGAAGGCTGCTCTGCTGGGGTGGCAGAGGGCTCCAGAGAGAGCACAGCGAGCACAGGGCCACTGCTTTGCTCTGTGAGTGGCTCAGCGGCCACACATGTGTGCAAGTTTGCCTCTTCAGGCACACTTCTTGCTTTGTCAAAAATGGAACCCCAAACCAAACCAAACATTACCAGAATGACAGCAAAGCCCCTCAGCTTTTTCAAAGATTGTGGCCTTCTGAGCTCAACAAACAGAACTTCAAACCGAAGGAAATTTCATTCGCTCTGCATGATACTACTAGTTATAAACAGGCAGAGTAAATTCTGCTCTCTGAATTGAATTTTGGGTTTTTCGGTTTTGTGTTTTGTTTCGTTTTGTTTTTTAATGGGCAAAAAATTTGGTTTAATCTCACTGGACTAGCATCTTTAGGAATAGTTAAAAATTCCTTACAACATTTTAAATGATAATTGTTTGTGGTTCCCTCTCTCTTGAAGCTGGAGAAAGGGCATCTTGGATGTGTGACAGTAAGCTCAGCACAAGTGAAGCTCCATTCAGATGTGCTAGAAGGACTATCCACAGTAATAGGATTAGTACAGAAAGAAGATGTCATCTTTGTGTCCAAAGTTCTCAGGCTAATTTGCCTAGGTTCCACCCCTCCAAAAACTTCTGTAACAGATTACTTTTGCCAGGAACATTTAATGATCTTTCACTGTTAAAACGCTCACAAGAAATAGCTAACACCTGCTGAGAAAATTATTTGCAAAGGTTATCACAGTAAGCCTTGGATGTAAAATGTCAAAGGACAACATCTCTTTTCCTTTCTTCATCCTCCCACTCTAGCTACAGACAGGAAAACTGTGGGAGCTTTTGCAAAGCCATCAGGCAGGAGCCTTCTTCCATCCAGCCTCCCTCCACTCTCAGGAAAGCTTCTGGACGTGTTTTAGTTAAGCCAACAGGAGATTCTAAGGTAGAGAAAGGCAGAGAAAATTAGTAATTCACTGAAACTTTGCAGAAAAGCAGTCTGACAGAAAGCTCAACATCTGCCACTGTTGCCTGAAGGACAACTTAAGAGCGAGGCCAGGAGGCACCTACTGCTGCGAGCTCTGCGGTACCCATGCAGAGGGGACCTGCAGCAGTGCCCCCTGCTTCTGCAGGGACACAGACACACAGAAGACTTACCTCTGCCTTTGGGACAACAGCACAATGGCTACAGTCAATTTGCCCTCAAGTTTACTCTGTCATTCCCCTCTTCTGACAAATATGCGGCTAAACATTTCACCTTGCAACCCCCACGAAACCTCACTCATTTCATGCATCACCCCAAGCCCAGAATAATGCATTCCAAAGGGCTTCAACTGTGATTTGTTGTTGTTACACTGAAGCCCTTTATTTGGAACAGCTGCAGCACACTTAGATGATAGAATTTTTTGTTTGATTACTTCAAGTATTTTTGAATGCAGCTACTCAGGTAGGTGGGAGACATACACAGAAGGGTTTTTGTAAGATTGAGCTTATGCTGTATTCCACCTCTCTCCAAAGCACTGAGAAAAAGTTTCTTCAAGCTTCAGAGATCAGTATTCACTCTCCAAATCAGCCCAGGTGTTTGTTATTAACATAGCTACCTGTAGTCAGGACAGGCTGAGAGCTGGGCACAGGCAAACCTCATGAAGTTCAATAAGGACAAGGTCAGGATCCTGCATCTGGGGAGGAATAACAGCAGACACCAGGACAGGTTAGAGGCTGCCCTGCTGGAGAGCAGCTCCATGGAGAAAGACCTTGGAGTGCTGGTGGACAGCAAGTTCTGCATGGGACAGCAATGTGCCCTGGTGGCCAAGAGAGACAATGGGATCCTGGGGGGCAGCAAGAAAAGTGTGGCCAGCAGGGCTAGGGAGGTTCTTCTTCCTCTCTCCTCTGCCCTGCTCAGACCACCCCTGCAATCCTGTGTCCAGTTTGGGGCTCCCCAGGTCAAGAGAGACAGAGACCTGCTGGAGAGAGTCCAAGGGAGAGCCAGGAGGATGCTTAGGGGACTTGAGCATCTCCCCTGGGAAGAGAGACTGAGAGCCCTGGGGCTGTTTAGTCTGGAGAGGAGAAGGCTGAGAGGGGATCTGATCAATGTCTATCAATAGCTGAGGGGTGGGTGTCAAGGGGAGAGGGCCAGGCTCTTTTGGGTGGTGCACAGTAATAATCCAAGGAACAACAGGTTCAAGCTTGAACAGAGAGGTTTCAGCTCAACATGAGGAGAAACTTCTTTACAGTGAGGGTAACAGAGCCCTGGAGGAGGCTGCCCAGAGAGGTTGTGGAGTCTCCTTCTCTGGAGACTTTCAAAAACCCCCTGGATGTGTTCCTGTGTGACCTGCTCTAAGTGACCCTGCTTTGGCAGGGGGGTTGGACTTGATGATGTCTGGAGGTCCCTTCCAACCTCTAATGTACTGTGGTACTGTGGTAGTCTGCAGGATGGAGAAGCAGCAGCAGCCATTATGAACAAACCTGGCCATGGTCTTTAGCCCTGGTTGGTAGTCACAGCAGATTTCCCTGCAGCCAGCAGTCCAAAGCTTGACATATTCTCTATTTTGCAGTGCCCTTTTTGACCTGTGTGAGCTCTTCCTGCTGCACCTGAGATGAGGAACTCCTGCAAGCTGAGCACACTTCTCATCATTTCCACTCAGTGGCTTTGCACAGAGTCCTTTCTTGGGGCTGATCGTTTGTGTGCACTGGCCAAGAATCACAACCATCCAGACATCTGTGCAGTGCAAACTGGTTAAAATGGGACCAGCCAGGAAAACATTTCAGAGGCACTGTGAGCCTAATGGGCTTTGTGACAGCAGGGATTTTTCAGTGGTAAAGAGGGCACATGGTGGGACATGCACATCGGTCACAGAGGGAAATTCATCCTTTTTACCTTCTCATTTCCTTGTGTTTCTCAGATGGATGAGTCTGGCTTTGGGTTTTCTATTATTTGGGTTCCACTTAATTCTTTACTCTGCCTCATGTAGTCAGTCAGCAGCCACAAGTGCCTGATTAGCAGGAGGCTTGATCCCATTGAGGGGCTGAGAGTTACAGTTAACATTCTCTGCTCCTTACCTTGTTTGTGCTGTGCTATGTATTGATGTAAGGGATAAAATACCTCTTGTGCACCTATCAGAATCAGGCCAACAGGATTCACACAACACAATTTCTCTCTGTCAGCACCATGTTTCTGGGACAAGACTTTTTTCTTTCCCCTATGCAATATGTTGATAATGAGGTTTATTTGCTTTGCTTGAGAGAATCACTTTACACCTATAGTAAACACCTGAAGAAAGCACCTGAAGAAAGAGCCTTGATCAAATCCAAAAGCTGTGAAAGCTATCCAGGTAATGCTTGGGGTGTGCCATGTGTATGCATGTTCTCATTCACTGTGATTTCAGGTAACTGTGGTCATGTCTGGGAACAAATACACAGCAAGAGTGGTCAGGCATTGGAATGTGCTGCCCAGGGAGGTGGTGGAGTCCCCAAGCCTGGATGTGTTCAGAGGTGGTTTGGATGTGGTGCTTGGGGCTCTGGTTTAGGGGTGAGCCTTGTAGAGTAGGGTTCTGGGTTGGACTTGGTGATCCTGAGGGACTTTTACAGCTTGAATGTTTCTGTGATCCTGTGAAACACCTTGGGCTATAAAAGGGATTCTTTCTGTTCCCTAAGCTTCCATAACAGATTGACAATCTCAGTGAAGCTACAGAAAGGGTCAGCACTCTTTGCTGCCTTTTCCAGTGGCATGTTTTGGAATATTCTGCTCTGCTAAGACCTCATCTAGAGTGAGCCTCCAGCTCTGGAGCCCTCAACACAGGAAGGACGTGGACCTGATGGAACAGGATCAGAGGAGGGCCATGAAAATGCTCAGGGGGTTGGAGCAGCTCTGCTATGGGGACAGGCTGAGGGAGCTGGGGATGTTCAGCCTGGAGAGGAGAAGGCTTTGGGGAGACCTAATAGCAACCTTCCAGTACCTTAGATCTTCATCACTGGAATGCTATCTTGACACATTTTTTTCTGCAGCAGTTATTTTTTTCCCCTGCAGATACCCTCCTCCCTTGTGCCAGTCTTCCCCTTCTCTTTGTGGCCTTGCCTTCAGCTGTTCTGTGGTTTGGAGAGACCTTGGCACAGTTGGTGACTGTAAGGGGAAGTGTCTGATGGCCATAAAGGGGCCAGGTGGCAGCCAGCAGCTCTCTGGTGTGTGGGCAGCACTGCTGATGGGCTGTGGGTAGAGGCCATGTGCCAGTGTCATCTCTAGGTGTGCCTCGGGGCACAACAACACTGACATCTCCTAACTTCTCCCAGTTGCAAAGGAAGTTTTTCATTTTATTCTCCAGTAATAAAGCTTTTAAAGCCATTCAGTGAAGGACACTGGCTGGCTGGAGCATTGGTGATGGCATGTGCAGAAATGTGTGGTCACAGGAAGCAGAAGCATCATTGTCTCAAAGAGATATTATTAATTACCCTCACAACAATAATAAACACTATGGCAAGCAGGTATTAATAAAATATTAGTAACCCTTTATTAATGAAAATTGCCAGAACTGATTGGATAGGATCCTTGTAGGGTTGGGATATCTATTTAGAATGGGCAGATGCAGTCTCTGGGCAAGACACAAACAATTCTGTGCAAACTGGGAGGCAGTCACTTGGAAGGAGAAGGTCCCCGAGAGCAGGCAGTGCTCAGTTACAGCGGGGGGAGGCTGGATCAGAACCTTTCAACCCCTAGGGCAGTGAATTGATTCCTCACAGCTGGTTTGACCCCCGTGGGGGATGCTGCTGCTGCTGCTGTGTCAGCTCTGGGGCGCTCTCGTCGGGCGCTGGCAGATTGCCGGCAAGGAGAGTTCAGCGCCTGGGCCCAGGCTGGGCTGGCTGCAGCGGACGGCAGGCAGTGAACGACGCTGCTCACGACGGGAGCTGGCTTGGCTCCTGCGGGGGAAACTGAGGCACGGCACCACTCTGGTGGCAAGGGGGAGCAGGCCAGGGGGATCTGGCTTCTAGGCTCATGGCTGCTCCGGCTTGCTGGGTATGGCTCGTGGCTATGTCCCAGGGCACTCAGGGCAGGGCAGGGCAACTTGAGGCAGCTTCTATGAGACAGGTCCGAGTAGGCTTGAAGCAAAGTTTGAAGCAAGGTTTGAGCAAGGCAAAGGCAACTACCAGGTCAGCCTCTATATACATCTGGCCAGAGATCGATTGGTCCAATGGGGCACTGAAGCTAGCCTGTAGCTGCCCAGTGGAAGGTGTTCTGCCAGGCTATAGCCATAAAAGGCAGAGACAAAGACCTTGTCTCTGGGGAGCAGTGGTCAGCTTCATGCTCTCACCCCAGATAAACAACTTGTTTACCAGGCAGGCAGGAGTCCTGTCCCCTTTGTTCTTTTTCCCTCATTGCCCTGTCTTTCTGCAGGAAGGATGGGAAAAAAAGGGACCTTGTCTAGACATCTTAAGGCCTGTCTGGGTTTGTACTGGGCCATGTCATGGCCCTACCATGACAATGATCTCCTGACAATGAGGTGGAGAATTATGTATGTCCCATAGATGGCTCCTGGACTCATGCATCAAGGCCACCACTGGGAGGTGGGGATGCTAAGAGTGGTTCTCGTGCACTAAATGAACTCAAGCACAGACTCTCTGTCATTCACCCACAGCTTTCTGATGGTCATTACCTTCTGCTCTTAATCCAGACACGGAGTGGCCTGGCTCAGGGTCAGGAGTGCAGGACTCACTGTTCTGATTCAGGGAACCCTCCATGATGTGCTGAGATGCCTGAGCAATGGAGTCCCTGCCAGGAACAGAGTCACAGAAATCACAGAAAACATCTGGTTGGAAGAGCCCTCCAAGCTCATCCAGTCCAACCCTCCACCCAGCACTGCAGAGTCAACACCAAACCATGTCCCTAAGCACCAGCTCCGCAGGCTGCTGGAACACCTCCAGGGATGGGGACTCCAGCACTGCCCTGGGCAGACCATTCCAATCTCTGAAAACCCTGTCTGGGAAGAAATATTATCCTAGCATCCAGCTTGAACCTCCCCTACTGCAGCTTGGAACCATTTCCTCTGCTCCTGTCTCTTGCCACCAAGGAGCAGAGGCTGCCCCCTCCTCACTCCAACCTCCCTTCAGGGAGCTGGAGAGAGCAATGAGGTCTCCCTCAGCCTCCTCTTCTCCAGCCTGAACACCCCCAGCTCCCTCAGCCCCTCCTCTAGCCCAGGGGCTCCAGGCCCTTCTCCAGCCTCGTTGCCCTTCTCTGGACAGGCTCAAATCAAGCCTTAAAAGCAAAAACAGGAAAAAAACCCAAACCAACCCTCAAACTAAACTTCTAAATGCTAGACAGGGCTATTTCCAACCTCTGTCAGCAAGGTTTAAGTGAGCTGGGACTTCTCTGACAGCAGAAGTCATGGGTGGAAAATTTTCTCACAAAAAGCAAAAGCGTATGCACAGCAGGCCTCTGAAACAGGAGTGCTAAAAGACAATTTTTAAAGGTCAGAATCATTATAGGACATTAATTATCAATCAGATAATGCTCAAATTGCCTTAGCAAATTTAGGCACTGTGTAAGGCCACATGCTGAAGAGAGTGCAAGCCACCTGAAAAGAATCTGGACACTTGAGCAGAAAATATGCCTGGCTAAGAACAGAGCCAGGAGCACATAATGAGAAAACAATATGACAGCCCTAAAGCAATTAGGAGGTGGTAGGGAGAGTAAATAAGCTTGTGCAGAATAAAGTATCAGTGCATCAAATGAAAATCTGGGAGTCAGGTTGTCTGCAAGTGCAGGGATGAGAAGGCAGAGAACCTTGTCTTTTAGCAGCAGTACTTGAGGTGTTAGCAAGAACCAAAAGTGTCTTTGCAAAGAGGGGAAATGACAGACAAAAATGAATATAGGCTGGGGACTGACCTGCTGGAGAGCAGTGAAGGGGAAAGGGACCTGGGAGTCCTGGTGGATGGGAGGTTGCCCATGAGCCAGCAATGTGCTCTTGTGGCCAAGAAGGCCAATGGCAATCTTGGGGGGGATTAGAAGGGCTGTGGTCAGTAGGTCTAGAGTAGGTCTCCTCCCCATGTATTCTGTCCCAGTGAGGCCACATCTGGAGTATTGCATCCAGTTTCGGGCCTCTCAGTTCAAGAAGGACCTCAGGGAACTGCTTAAGATTCTGGTACAGAGCCACAGAAATGATGAAGGGAGTGGAACATCTTCCTTATGAGGAGAGCCTGAGGGAGCTGAGGGCTCTGTAGCTTGGAGAGGAGGAGCCTGAGAGGTGACCTCATTGCTGTTGATAAAGATGTGCAGGGGGAGTGCCCAGAGGCTGGAGCCAGGCTCTGCTGGGTGATGCCCAATGCCAGCACAAGGGGCAGTGGTGGAAACTGAGGCATAGGAAGTTCTATGGAAACATGAGGATTGGATGTTAGAAACAAGTTTACTAGGAGGGTGGTGGAACACTGGAACAGGTTGCCCAGGGAGGTGGTTGAGTCCCCACCCCTGAAGATATTGAAGATGAGGCTGGGCAGGGCTGTGGGCAACCTGATCTTGTGGAGGATGTCCCTGCTGACTGCAGAGGGGACTGGGGACTGCAGACTGGATGAGCTTTGGAGGTCCCGTCCAACGCAGACCATTCTGTGATTGTATGATAGATAGATAGATAGATAGATAGATAGATAGATAGATAGATAGATAGGTAGATAAGATAGATTATAGAGATAGAGATAGATAGAGGTAGATAGAGATAGAGGTAGAGGTAGAGATAGAGATAGAGATGAGAAAGAGAGAGAGAGAGACATGATAGAGATGATAGAGAGAGAGAGAGAGAGAGAGAAAGATTAGAGATAGAGATAGAGATAGAGATAGAGATAGAGAGAGAGAGAGAGAGGGAGAGAGAGAGGGAGATGAGAGAGAGATAGAAAGATGATAGAGATAGAGAGAGAGAGATGATAGAGAGAGAGAGATGATAGAGATAGAGATATAGAGATAGAGATAGAGAGAGAGAGAGAGAGAGAGAGAGAGAGAGAGGGAGATGATAGAGAGAGAGATAGAGAGAGATGATAGAGAGATAGAGAGATAGAGAGAAATGAGAGAGAGAGAGAGAGAGGGAGATGAGAGAGAGAGAGATGATGATAGAGATAGAGATAGAGATAGAGATAGAGATAGAGATAGAGATAGAGATAGAGATAGAGATAGAGATAGAGATAGAGATAGAGATGATAGAGAGCTAGAGCTAGAGCTAGAGATGATAAAGATGATAGAGATGATAGAGAGATAGAGATCATAGAGAGATAGAGATAGAGATAAAACCCAAAGATCTCTTCTTTGTGGTGCACTTCATAAGGCAGTAAGGGTTTCAGTGTGGCAGCAGTTAGTGACGATACCATTGTATATTGTTAATGTGCTTACAGCTGCAGGGTTTCTTTGGTGACCTTGCTGTGAGAGGCTATGTGAGCTCTAGGGTTTGTGAGACAGAAGCTTCTCTCAGAAGAAGTGACTCTTTAAAGGTTTGCCTCTTATTTCCCAGAGAGAAGCCTCCAGGAGGCTTAGCAAGCCTTGTGGCTGCAAAGTACTCAGGAACTTTGGAATTATGTAAGCACCACGTGATGGGTTCAGGTAAAATGTCCATCGGTGGAAGCAGGGTGTGCAGACTCCTGATTTTCCTGGAAGTGTTGTGAATATAGCCCTTTAGGAGGTTTAAATGTCTCTGTCTCTTTTCAGAGTCTCTAAATGAAAAGAGTGGAGCAGGGCAAAATACACTTTGCCAATGACATTTTGCAAATTTCAGGAGATGTCATTTCAGCCTCTCCTGGAAAGGAAGATTTGGAGAATGGAATTTGCAGAGCTACCACACAAGTATTTCATCAGTGCAAAGAGTCAGAGAGGACTGGGAGTGAATCACCTGGGGTCATGCCCTGGCATTACTCTGTAATGGGCGACAGGACTGTGCCAGGTACTTGGAGGCAAACACTGCAAACGTTTGGACATGATGCCACTATTCAATATTACCTTCTCAATGGCCTCTTTCTCTTCCCTTGTTTTCACTGTGCCACTCTAAGTGACTGGGCTGCCTGCTGGCATTTCCCATTTGCTTTCTGATTTTCCCCTTTTCTCATCTCTTTTTTTTCTGCAAAGGCCTGCAACAGAGCAGGATCTTGATCATTCTATTACCTTCCCTCAGAGCTCCCACATCATTTTCTATTTGATGAACAGTGTGGGAAACATCCTGTAATCAAAACAAAACCAACTCCAATCACATGGCTGTTCCAGGGCAGCTCCCAAAGGTGCCTGGAAGAATTTGGCACGTTGCTGGGCTCAGAGGCTGTTGCAGAGAGCACCAGTTGGTAATCACACCTTTTGGGGGTTTTGTATGACTATCTGGATTGCTTTAGTATATTCCTTCCCCATATCTGTTAATGAGGTTGGATCAAAACACAAGGACCCACTTCATAACTAGCCAAGTCTAAAAATTCAGCTCCCTGCTTAATTTATTGGCTGGCTGGAAACTAAACATCTTTATAAACCTGGTAAATGGCCCTGGCTTCCTCCTGAGAACAATTCAGATGGTTTAAGAGGAATGTAGCTCTCACAAAAAGCAGCTTTGTCAAAACCCTGCAGTTTCCCTGCCCAATATTCTCTCTAGCTACAAGACTTTTCCTTCAGTAAATGTATTATAATCCCTTTCAGTCTGTACTGCTTTACATACTTGACACCACCAATCTCTAACAAGGTTAAGGGTGAGCAACAATTTGAATCTACTTTCAAATGCAGCTGAAAACTCTATTATGGCTACAACCTTGAACTTTTATTTCATAGAGACAGCTATGCTCTTAGCATTCACACAAGTGATAGAGTTTCTGCTTGTGAGGCTGCCTGCGACCAGTACTGGGCCCGGTGCTATTCCACATCTTTATCAATGAGGGGATGGAGGCAGCTGTTAGTAAATTTGCAGGTGACACCAAGCTGGGAGGCAATGTGGATCTGCTGGAGGGTAGGAGGATGCTGCAGAGAGACCTGGCCAGGCTGGGTCAATGGGCTGAGATACAACGAGGCCAAGGACAGGCTCCTGCACTTTGGCCACAAGGACCCCATGCAAGCTACAGACTGGGGGTAAGCAGCTGGATAGCAGCCTGGCAGAGAGGGACCTGGCAGTGCTGGGTGACAGCAGCTGGACAGGAGCCAGCAGTGTGCCCAGAGGGCAGAGAAGGTCAGTGGCATCCTGGCCTGGATCAGGAATGGTGTGGCCAGCAGGAGCAGGGATGGAATTCTGCCCTGTGCTGGGCACTGGTGAGGCCTCACCTCCAGCACTGTGTGCAGCTCTGGGCCCTCACTGCAAGAAAGATCTTGAGGTGCTGGAGCAGGTCCAGAGGAGAGCAACCAGACTGGGAAGGGACTGGAGGGGAAGGCTGATGAGGAGAGGCTGAGGGAGCTGGGGGTGTTCAGCCTGGAGAAGAGGAGACTCAGGAGGGACCTTGAGTCAAGGCAAGTTGTGACAGGACAAGAGGGCATAGCCTGAAGTTGCACCAGGGGAGGTTTAGGTTGGATATTACAGAATCACAGAATCACCAAGGTTGGAAAAGACCTCAAGGATCATCAAAGTCCAACCTGTCACCCAAGACCTCATGACCACTAAACCATGGCACCAAGTGCCACGTCCAATCCCCTCTTGAACACCTCTAGGGATGGTGACTCCACCACCTCCCTGGGCAGCACATTCCAACAGCTAACAACTCACTCCATGAAGAACTTCCTCCTCACCTCCAGCCTAAACCTCCCCTGGTGCAGCTTGAGACTGTGTCCTCTTCTTCTGCTGCTGGTTGCCTGGGAGAAGAGACCAACCCCCTCCTGGCTACAACCTCCCTTCAGGTAGTTGTAGACAGCAATGAGGTCACCTCTGAGCCTCCTCCTCATGAAAAGGCTGATTAGGCTCTGGGATGGACTGCCCAGGGAGCTGATGGAGTCACCCTCACTGGAGCTGTTTAAGAAAAGCTTGGCTGTGGCACTTGGTGGCAGGGTTTAGCTGATGCCACCAAGCTGGTGGTGTTAGGTCATAGGCTGGGCTTGATGATGTCAGAGGTGTTTTCCAGCCTCAGTAATTCTGTGATTCTGTGACTTTCTGACTGTGTTGGCAACTCCAGACTTTGAAAAAGAGAAGTGTGTAAGTTTGTGTGCTAGACCATTCCAACATCTATTGAAATTTGTAATGGTGAAAGTTGTGAACACAGAGCTGGAGAAATCCATCTGGTCTATTATATGGTATTCTCCCTGCTATTTTACTAGGCTACACAAGAGGATGCTGAAATCCAGCATTTGTTTTCAGACATATACACATTTATCAAGGAAGTGATTGTAAAGAGCCAAAGAGCTCTTTGAAATGAAGTTGGTCAAAGAAAATAAGAAGCAGCTCAAAAGATCCATGAAAGGTAAATAAAGACTCTCTTTTTGAGGCTGGTTTGTAGTAGGTGATGGAGAAATCTGAAGTATTTTTGTGGCTTCATAATTAAAAAAAAAAATTTTAGTTACTTCTGGTCAAAAAAAATCATCACCCAAAGAAGCCCCAAACCTCCAAGTCAGTGAATCTGTCTTGAGCATTTATGGCCTGAAAGCTCTTTTCACAGAAGTGGTACTTCTCCCACAGCCATAGGCATGGTCTTGATGGGAGGGATGAGTTTGAGAGCTGAGAGTTTGTGCTTACACCTGGGAAGTACATCAGGGTAGTTGCAGTGAAGCTCTTAATATCCTTATGGAGGTGAAACCCAGGCTGCTGTTAATTCAGTGCAAACAGATCTCAGGCACTGAGCAATGAGGGATCTGCACAGCCTTCCAGCAGCTGTGTGAAAGACTAAGGGAGGTTTTCTTGGATTTGCCAGTGCTGAGCTATGTTGTCTCATGACTCTTCAACACAGGTATAAACACTTTGCCTTGAAAAGATTTGCTGGGGTGCATCTCATCAGGTCTTGTGTCCTGTTTTTTAGATAAGAATACATTTATCAGGCTTATTCATTTCCATTCAGGAAAGATCTTGTATGAGCAGGTTTGCCCCTCAGGAGTCCTTTTGCTCTCAGAGAGCTATAAGGTAGAAAGGAGAGTCCTGTAATCCCTCTAGCACTGCCTGAAACATCACTTGAACCTTCGAGACACAGAAGCAGTGCTCTGAGTCACTCAGATCCCATATTTCCTCTTCATTCAGAAAACAAGACAGAGATTTTAAAAGTGAGACACATGATGATCTGTTTTGGTAACTTGGGTAAGGAAATGCAGCTAAGTGAATGTAGCTCTGCTCTGCTGGAGAGGTGATCCAGGTGAACCTCATGAAGTTCAACAAGAGCAAGTGCAGGGACCTGCAGCTGGGCTGCAGCAGTCCTCACTGTCAATACAGGCTGGGGGAGGAGGTGGTAGAAAGTAGCCCTGAGGAAAAGGACTTGGGGGTGCTGATGGACAGGAGCAGGCAGTGTGAGCTTGTAGCATAGAAGGCCAATGGCAGCCTGGGCTGCATCCAAAGCAGTGTTGCCAGCAGAGCCAGAGAGGTGATTCTGCCACTGTGCTCTGCTGAGACCTCACCTGGAGTACTACATCCAGCTCTGGAGCCCTCAACACAGGAGGGACATGGACCTGATGGAGAGGGTCCAGAGGAGGGGCATGAAAATGCTCAGGGGGTTGGAGCAGCTCTGCTATGAGGACAGGCTGAGGGAGCTGGGGGTGTTCAGCCTGGAGAAGAGAAGGCTCCAGGGAGGTCTAATAGCAACCTGCCAGTACCTGAAAGGGGCTACAGGAAGGCTGCAGAGAGACTGTTTGCAAAGGCCTGCAGGGACAGGATGAGGGACAATGGCTTCAAAGTAGAGCAGAGCAGATTGAGATTGGATGTGAGAAACAAGTTCTGCACCATGAGGATGGTGGAACACTGGAACAGGTTGCCCAGGGAGGTGGTTGGGGACCAATCCCTGGAGATATTGAAGGTGAGGCTGGACAGGGCTGTGGGCAACCTGACCTAGTTGAGGATGTCCCTGCTGACTGTGGGGAGGTCAGACTGGATGAGCTTTGGAGGTCCCTTCCAGCCCAGACCTTTCTATGATTCCATGATTCAATATTAATTAGCAGGGAGGTGCTTTAGGATACTCATCACCAACACTGGTGAAGAGACATCTGCTGGAGTGCTGTGGTGTTAGCTTGGGGAATGTTGTGTCATGTTGCATGCATCAGTCTTGAGCAGCATTGACTCCTACACCAGCTCAGCCCCATTCCTTGACTCCAACATTTCCCATCTGGAAAGATTCATTTCTATGAGGAACATAATGAGACAGCCCTCATGGTAGGGGCTTTTGACTGAAGAAACAGTCATAGGCCAAGCCCCTTTGTGGTGCCACAGAAGGAAGAAAGAAGCAGTATTAAGTAAATTGCAATTAATATACTGCATTGAATAATAAAGCGTAGCTTTTCAGTTGTGCAAGCAAGCTACTAGGACCTTCTGAAACTGAGAATAAACACAAAATCATCACAGAATCATGTTGGGGGCTGAAAGGGACCCTGAAAGCTCACCCAGTCCAACCCCCTGCCAGAGCAGGGTCACCTAGAGCAGGTCACAGAGGAACACATCCAGGTGGGTTTGGAATGTCTCTAGAGAGGGAGGCTCCACAGCTCCCCTGGGCAGCCTCTTTCAGAGCTCTGTCAACCTCACAGGGAAAAAAAATTGTTGCACATTTTTTCCACATTCTACTTCCTCAAATGTTGTTTCTTTGGAGCTGTATTGAGCAATTATGCCTCTTCAGAGGTGGTAAATTCTGTGAGCAGAGTATTAATAATTCATAAGTGTGTTAAAGGTATTGATCATACAAGGATGGAAGCATTATGCTTGAGCTCCTTCTGTAATCCGTTAAAACTGAAGTAAATTGCTTCAGTTTCCTATTAAACTATGAGGCCAGCAGACTGTAGTTTAAAACATGTGTAGAGTTGTTTTCCTGTTTAAACTGCAGTCATCCATTGCTGAGCTGGTGGTAACACACAAGGGATTGCTGGCACTCAGCTGTAGGCATTCAAAGCAGAGCCTCACAGAATCAGCCAGGCTGGAAAAGACCTCAGAGATCATCAAGTCCAACCTATTACCTAATACCTAACCCCTCCTGACAACTAAACCATGGCTCCAAGTGCCACATCCAAGCTTTTTTTGAACCCCTCCAGGGATGGTGACTCCACCACCTCTCTGGGCAGCACATCCCAAGGGCCAATCTCTCTTTCTGGAAAGAATTTCTTCCTCACCTCCAGCCTAGACCTCCCCTGGTGCAGCTTGAGGCTGTGTCCTCTCCTTCTGTCACTGTTGCCTGGGAGCAGAGCCCAACCCCCACCTGGCTACAACCTGCCTTCAGGGAGTTGTAGACAGCAATGAGGTCTGCCCTGAGCCTTCTCTTCTCCAGGCTAAACACCCCCAGCTCCCTCAGCCTCTCCTCACAGGGCTGTGCTCCAGACCCCTCCCCAGCGTTGTTGCCCTTCTCTGGACATGTTCAAGTATTTCAATGTCCTTTTTAAACTGAGGAGCCCAGGACTGGACACAGCACTCAAGGTGTGGTCTAACCAGTGCTGAGTACGGGGCAGAATGACTTCCCTGCTCCTGCTGGCCAGTTATTCCTGATCCAGGCCAGGATGCCATTGGCCTTCTCGGCCTCTTCCTCCCTTTCCCAGTGTCACCCTCTTACAGTTCAAGGGGGGAACTTGAGCCTAGTCCCTGACTGCAAAGACTGCAAGTAAAACAAATTACCTTTGGATGTAAAAGGAAAATAATGCTAAGGTCTATAGAATTCATTGGATTGCTAATGGGATATAGAGCAGAGGCAGAAACAGTTCTCTCTTCTCTTCTTCTGTCACTTCTGCTTCAGCTTCTCTCTCTCCTGTAGCCTTGGCAAGGGATCTCTGTTTTGACTGCTGTGTGAGGTCATGGGAAGGAGGGAGGGAGTGAGAGAGGAGGTGAATGGTCCCCCTGTATCCATCCAGGGGGTCTGAAGAGTTTCTGTGTTGTTTATAAATTGTAAATCTCTCTCTATTGTACATCTATTGCATATTTTGTACACATTCATTGTATTTCATATTTCTAGACTGTAGTTTGCTTGTAAACAGAGCTTCATTTGCTTCCATCCCAAACAGACCTGGGCTGGGAATTTCTTTTGGGGGGATAGTTCTCCAAATTATTTGGGGGTAATTTCAACCCACCACACCCTCACCCCACCTGCACAGCTCATCTGCTTGCCCACCCTCCCTTCCAGGCATGACTCTGCTGTGATGCTCTGGGAACCTTTAGGGGCTGGTTTCAGTGACCCTGTTTGTGAGCTTGGGATGCAAGATCTGGTGGTCAGCAGGCTCAGTGTCAGTTCTCCTGGGGACATGGTGGGGGTGTCTGCTGTGGGACCAGAGCCATAGCTTGTCTTTGGATTTTTCCCATTCTCTCATTTTTGAGCACAAAGTGCTTAAACATTATATTTATGCAAGGGGAGTACTTGCAGCAGGGTCCATAAAGCTGTTATACCTGCAGGTGCCTTCTTCCTGCATCAGGTGCTTAGTGTTTGCCTGGCCTTGAATTGCTCCCCAACTTGCCATGGATGCCTGAATAAAGCTTTGATCCTCAGGCTCAGCACTGTAGGATGTTTGTGATATGAAGCTGTCCTGGTATAACACAGTCTGCTCTGACAAGCAAGCCCTCCCCCCAGATTGGGAAGGAAATTAACACAAAAAGCCCTGCATTGAGATAGAGTTTAATGCCTATAATACAAAGGACAATTACCTGAGCCTGTTTCCCAGAATAGCACAGCAAAACAGAAGCAGCAGCAGAAGCCAGCCTTAAAACAACTCTTCCACCTGCCAAACCCACAGCCAGCCCTCTGGAAAAGCCTGACACCCCAAAACTGGAAACCAGAAGCAGAAACTGACACAGGAAGCTCTGAGGAAAAGGACTTGAGGATGCTGATGGATGAGAAACTGGACATAAGCAGGCAGGGTGAGCTTGCAGCACAGAAGGCTAATGGCAGCCAAAGCAGTGTTGCAACAGAGGCAGAGAGGTGATCCTGCCACTGTGCTCTGCTCTGGGGAGACCTCACCTGCAGTGCTGTCTACAGGTCTGGAGCACTCAGGATAGGAAGGGCATGGACCTGATGGAGCAGGTCCAGAGGACTGGCATGAAAATGCTCAGGGGGTTGGAGCAGCTCTGCTATGGGGACAGGCTGAGGGAGCTGGGGGTGTTCAGCCTGGAGAAGAGAAGGCTCCAAGGAGGTCTAATAGCAACCTGCCAGAACCTGAAGGGGGCTACAGGAAGGCTACAGAGAGACTGTTTGCAAAGGCCTGCAGGGACAGGACCAGGGACAATGGCTTCAAACTAGAGCAGAGCAGATTGAGATTGGATGTGAGGAACAAGTTCTGCACCATGATGGTGGTGGAACACTGGAACAGGTTGCCCTGGAAGGTGATTGGGGCCCATCCCTGGAGATATTGAGGGTGAGGCTGGACAGGGCTGTGGGCAACCTGACCTAGTTGAGGATGTCCCTGCTGACTGCAGAGGGGTTGGACTGCATGAGCTTTGGAGCTTTGGACCATTCTATGATTCAGTGATTCATGTTACAGACTGAACTTCAAGCCCCAGGACACTTTGCTCCAGCCAGCACTTCCATTGCAAAGCTGGCATGAGGCAGGGTGGTATTGAATACTCACCAGCAGTTCCAGATGGCTACACTCATAACAGAAGAGATGTTGCCATCAAAACCAATCCATGCAATCCCTGTTCTAAGGCAGAGCAAGAATGATATAAACCAGAGGAAATGAATAATTGGTGGACAGCTTTACTAATCAGATTCCTTCTGGAGCACCAATCTCGTTATTTGTTTATCAACCAGGCTTCTCCTAAATCTATTCACAATTAAAAAAAAAATAAAAAAAGAAATTACCAAGTGAAGAGTATTGAACTGTTCCTTAATTAGGGCAGCTGAGATGACTTCTATAATTAACTGGGCTTTGTTCATAATTATTTCCTGATAGTTGGAATTGTTTTCCACAAGTAACAGAGCAACAGGAATGGTAACACTAAGAAATATTTGACTTTTTTTTCAGAGAAAAATAATGGCCAGCCTGGCTGTGCTTAAGTTCTGTAAGACCTAATTTTTCCTACTGTTCTCCTCCCCTTCTACTCTGCCCTGCTGAGGCCACATCTGGAGTATTATGTCTGCTTCTAGGCCCCTCAGTTCAAGAAGGACCTCAGGGAACTGCTTGAGAGAGTCCATCACAGAGCTACAAAGATGATGAAGGGAGTGGAACATCTTCCTTATGAGGAGAGCCTGAGGGAGCTGAGGGCTCTGTAGCTTGGAGAGGAGGAGCCTGAGAGGTGACCTCATTCATGTTGATAAAGATGTGCAGGGGGAGTGCCCAGAGGCTGGAGCCAGGCTCTGCTGGGTGATGCCCAATGCCAGCACAAGGGGCAGTGGTGGAAGATGAGGCAGAGGAAGTTCCATGGAAACAGGAGGAAGAATTTTTCTCCTGTGAGGGTGACAGAGCCCTGGAAGAGGCTGCCCAGGGGTTTTGTGGAGTTTCCCACTCTGGAGATACTCAAACCCCACCTGGATGTGCTCCTGTTTGATCTGCTCTGGGTGATCCTGCTCTGGCAGGGGGGGTGGACTGGATGAGCTTTTGAGATCCTTTCCAGCCCCTGACATCCTGTGATCCTGTGATCCTGTGATAGCTAAAAGTGATCAAGTCTCTTTGGCTGGACCACACAGGAAAGTTTTGCAGTATCAGCATGCATTCAAACCTTTAAAATGTGGCTCTTCTAATGTGTGGTTTGTAATATTAAGCCTGAGAATCACAGTCTCACAGTCTCACAGTATATTAGAGGTTGGAAGGGACCTCCAGAGATCATCAGGTCCAGCCCCCCTGCCAAAGCAGGATCACCCAGGGGGGTCCACACCGGAATGCATCCAGGTGGGTTTTGAAAGTCTCCAGAGACAAAGACACCACAACCCTTTGATCAGATCCCCTCTCAGTCTTCTCCAGACTAAACAGCCCCAGGGCTCTCAGTCTCTCTTCACAGGGCAGATGCTCAAGTCCCCTAATCACCCTCATGGCTCTCCCTTGGACTCTCTCCAGAAGGTCTCTATCTCTCTTGAACTGGGGATGTGTCAATCCTGGTACATCAGGAGGACTTTCCTTCAGCAGAGACCCATGGCCACACTGGGTCTTGTACATTGAAATAACTGAGCTCAGCTTTTGCTGATATAATGGAGTGAAGACACTAGACCTTGGCAAAGATCTTCCCAGGCCTCCTAACCATTAAGGTCTCTGCCTCTGTGCTTGTCACCATTCAAAGGGGGAACTTCAGCCTCATTCCTGACTGCAAAGGCTGAAAGGAAAATAAAATTACCGTTGGATACAAAAGAAAAATAATGATATATTCATTGACTTCTAATGGGGATGTAGAGTAGTGGCATTGTGGCAGTTCAGGCTGGGTGCCCCCTGCCACTGCCGCATGAGATACACCTCTGGTGTCCTGGGTGCCCACCCACAGGGTGGACACAGGAAACGACGTATTTCTACCCATAAATCCTGCACCCTATAAGGCCATCTGCAAAGTCATTCTCTTCCTCTTTCTTCCCTCTCTGCTCCCACGGGAGATGTCCTCTCTTATCAGGTAATGCCGGGGGAGTATCCTCAAGGCCTCTTAGGCCTGTCTAGGCCTAATGCCAGGAGGAGAATGGAGGGGGAGGCAGTCTCAGACCTGGCCAGCCTGAGACTTGCCTAGCAGTGGAAGGGGGAAGAAAGAGCCCTGGGGGTTTGGGTTTACCCTCAGGTGGGAAGAAGGGAAGGATTGGGAAGCTTTGGGAATTATGTAACGGGCTCTGTACGCTTTGGGATGTTCTCTGCCACTATGCTTTGTAGTTTGTAGTTTTCTGTAGCTTCACCAATCGCTTTTCCATTTAAACTTTCCATCACTCTCCAATCTGTTTGTGTGAGTCTCATTCTTTTGTCCCTTTCGGGGCAAGAGATGATCTGTCTGGCCCCAAACCAGCACAGGCATAAACAGTTCTCTTTTCTTTTTCTGTTGCTTCTGCTTGCAACTTCTCTCTCTCTCTTCCATGGCCTTGCCAGGGGATCTCTGCTTTGACTGCTGTGTGAGGTCATGGGAAGGAGGGAGGGAGTGGGGGAGAAGGGAGGGAGTGGGGGAGGAGGGGAACGGTCCTCTGGATCCACCCAGTGGGTTCTGAGGAGTTTCTGTGTTGTTTATAAATTGTAAATCCCTCTCTATTGTACATCTCTTGTCTATTTTGTACAGATTCATTGCACTTCATATTTCTAGATTGCAGTTTTCTTGTAAACAGAGCTTCATTTGCTTCCACCCCAAACTGATCTGGTCTGGGGATTTCTTTTGGGGGGCAGTTTTAACCCACCAACAGTGCTCCACATGGTGCTTATGGGACTGTAGCCTCATGCTCAGGGTGCCAGGAGATGAGGTTCTCCAGGAAGTGTGCTCCGCACCCATGGTCACACCATGCATTGCAGGTGACACCATGTGCCCAGCCAGCAGCAGCCATGGCACTGCTGGGTGTCACAGTAGGGAGCACATGCTGAATGGCAGCTCTGGCAACCTGCCCTGACTTCTTAATCTTAGTAAAGCCCTCAGTGATGTGATTCTATGAGAGAAGCTGGGGGAGATGGGGACAGTAAAGCTGGAAAGAAGGGAAGTGTTTTATCTGCAGGTTGTCACTACTCCTTTCTTCCTCCCTTGAGATGTAGGTTTAGGTGTGGTGGGTTGAAGTTCCCCCCCAACACAAATTGCCAGAGCAGCTCAGTTGAAAGCAAGTGAAGCTCTATTTACAAGCAAAAATACCATCTAGAAATATGGAATGCAATGAATATGTACCCAACAGACAATATTTTCATATATGTACAACTGATGAACAGCACAAGAACCCCCCTGGACAAACCCAGGGGGTTACCAACAGCTTCCCCTCTCCCTGCTCCCTTCATTTCCCCTGTACACAGGACAAAAGAAAGAGAAAGAGCAGAGAGTAGCTTGTTAGGACTTCACCACCACAAAGAACACAGCCAAGGCCAGCAAGCCAGCAGAAGCAGGAGCCAAAAAGAGCAAAAGTTAGTTTAGCAAAGTAACTTTATGTGAGTTCTCAGCCCAGTGGGATTGTTTAGACCTTATCATTGTTTTCCCTTCAACACCCAATGGTCATTTATTTACATTTTACCACTTTCTTTTCAATATCTGTGGAAAATTTCCTAGGCACAGACTAAAACTACCACATTAGGGCACGGCTTCAGGAAGTCAGAGGGAAGTGCCATCTGTGGTATTTATTGCTCCACATACAGCCAGTCCTGCATGGATTGCAGCAGATCCCCGGGGGAGGCCCCTTGCAAGGAGGTGTTTGCTAAGTCCTTGCCTCTGACTTCAAGAGAATGAGTATCTGCTCTAACCTGGGAGATGTTAGCTGTGTTACAACCTGAGGTTGTTTGGGAAGCATTCTGAGGCTGCATGAAAGAGCATGTGGGTTAAACAGGTTCACTGATAATTAATACCTTTGCTCCTAATGAAGTCGCTCCTTGCTCCCGGGGCTAGGCACAATGTGAGAAGCAAACCAAGCAGGGAACTGTCTGCAGGCTGTTTCAGGACTGGAGCCACGAGTGTGAATGTGTAAATTTTCAGGAGCTGAGCACTAGAATGAGGTTTAACTCATACCCCCCAGCTCCCCAAACTAGCAGTCGAGGACCTGGCTCTCGACAGCACCAAGGCAGCAGGGCTGAACTCTCATAAGTCAAATCAGACTTTGTTCATAAAACTACAAAGTTCAGAAAACCAACAGGGCCCCTTCTGTGTGGTTGTTGTTATTTAATTTTCTGTGAGATTTGTTTAATGTGAGTTGTCATCCCCAGAGGGAACCTGGACTGTGCTTTGTGGTGTTCAGGCTAGAAAGTACAGAATGAAAGTTAGGAGAATTGTTTACCTGCCACTGCTTTCTCCCTAGCAAAGACTCCTCTCATCCGCTCACAGGATCATAAGACCACATGATGTTAGAGGTTGGAAGGGACCTCTGGAGAGCTTCCAGTTCAATCCCCAGCCAGAGCAGGACCAGAGAATCCAGCACAGGTCACACAGCAACACATCCAGACAGGGCTGCAAAGGCTCCACAGAAGGAGACTCCACAACCTCTCTGGGCAGCCTGTTCCAGTGCTCTGGGACCCTCCCAATGAAGAAGTTCCTCCTCATGTTGAGGTGGAACCTCCTGTGCTGGAGTTTCCATCCATTGCCCCTTGTCCTTCCCCAGGGTGCAACTGAGCAGAGGCTGTCCCTGGCCCTTCCTTCCTGAACCCCAGCCCTCAGATATTGATAGACATTGATCAGATCCAGACTAAACAGCCCCAGGGCTCTCAGCCTCTCCTCACCAGGCAGTGCTCCAGTCCCTTCAGCGTCCTTGCAGCCCTCCCTTAGACTCTCTCCATCAGATCCCTGTCCTTCCTGAACTGGGGAGCCCAGACCTGGATGCAATATTCCAGGTGAGGTCTCAGCAGGGCAGAGTAGAGGGGGAGGGGAACCTCCCTGGCTCTGCTGGACACACTCCTCTGAATGCACTCCAGGACCCCATTGGCCTTCTTGTCCACTAGGGCACATTGCTGTCCCATGCAGAACTTGTTGTCCACTAGCACTCCCAGGTCCTTCTCCACAGGGCTGCTCTGCAGCAGATCCCCTCCCAACCTGTTCTGCTGCAGTTAATTCTTCCTTCCCAGGTCTGGTGAATTTGTCTCTTTGCTTTTGTAACCAACAGTGAAGGCAAAGTCCATTAGCAGTAGGAAGCTTTCCAGGTGTTGGGGTGATGTGTGCAATACAAGTCCTTGTTTCCAGAAAGTAGAAACTCTGGTGCATTGGAGTGCCCCATGCATGCATCAAGTGACCTATGCTATTAACTAATATCTAATCATTTTTTTCCATTGTTGAATTTCTTGCAGCTCTCTTTAAAATTTAGTCAGTAAGAAGATTAAAACATAAATGCCATTAAATATGCTTTAAATACCAGACCTACTGAAATATTTCCAGGTTCTCTATCCTCTTAAAAAAATAATCCCCATTCAAAACAGAGGAAATGTCATCTGCATGAGGGTCTTCTGAGTTCAAGATTGGATTATCCAGGGAATTACGTAGAGTATCTTTGCACATCTAATAATTAAAAAAAAAAAAAGGTAAAAAAAAAAAAGTTGACTCTTTTATTTATGACTTTTTAACCCCCTGTAAGACCTGGGGATGTTTTCAGTGTTGTACAGGTGCTGTTAACCTCACGTGTAGAATTTTCTTGAGTAACTTCATGTGAATGAAGGGTCACAGAGCCTGCATTCAGATTCAATCAATCTGGATTTTTCTGGGCTTTAAAGGTGATTCCTGGATCTGCATGAGGTTCAAATGGGGGTGTAAGCAGATCAGGAGTTTGCTTCCCACCTCGTGTGGGAAGTTCTCCTGCTCCCCAGGGAAGTCAGGCAAAAGTCTAGCCAGGGATTATGCTATGAATGTGCTTCTGTGTCATCCTCTATGAGAATCTCACAACATTCCCAAACAGAAAAGCTCAAGGTTTCACTGCCCATTTATTAGCAAGCTCAGTGGGTTCTGGGGGTCCCTCTTAAAAGAGCCAAATACAGTCCCTTTACAGCCATCCCAGTTTGCACAGTGAAGTGTTGTAGAAAGAAATGCTTGCAGAAGGTCAGAACAGGGCTTCTTATCTGCCCCAGGTCCTGCAGCTCATGTCCAGCTTGGGATGCCCAAGCATCTGTAGAATGCTTTCAGAGAATCACACAATCACAGAACATTAGAGATTGGAAGGGACCTCCAGAGATCATCCAGTCCAACCCCCCTGCCAGAGCAGGATCACCCAGGGGAGTCTGCACAGGAATGCATCCAGGGGGGTTTGAAACTCTCCATTGAAGGAGACTCCACAACCTCTCTGGGCAGCCTGCTCCAGGGCTCTGTCAGCCTCACTGCAAAGAAGTTTCTCCTCATGTTGAGCTGAAACCTTCTATGTTCAAGTTTGTATCCATTGGTCCTTGTCTTATCACTGTGAACCACCCAAAAGAGCTTGGCCCCCTCCACTTGCCCCCCACCCCTCAGCTATTGATAGACATTGATCAGATCCCCTCTCAGCCTTCTCTTCTCCAGACTAAACAGCCCCAGGGCTCTCAGTCTCTCTTCCCAGGGGAGATGCTCAAGTCCCCTAAGCATCCTCGTGGCTCTCCCTTGGACTCTCTCCAGCAGGTCTCTGTCTCTCATGACCTGGGGAGCCCAAAACTGGACACAGCATTGCAGGAGTGGTCTCAGCAGGGCAGAGGAGAGGGGGAGAAGAACCTCCCTAGCCCTGCTAGCCACACGTTTCTTGCTGCACACCAGGATCCCATTAGCTCTCTGTCACCAGAGCAGAGAAATGAAGGGGTCCTCATATCAGCCTGGCATGCCAGGGAAGAGGGCTCATTTCCAGGAAGAGCAGAGAGGATTTCTCTCCAAGGCTGATGAACACTGTGGGGCAGAGAGTGAAGCCTTCACACTAGCCTGGCTTTTTACATCAAGGCATGTTGGCCTGGTTTTGAGCTGTGATACCAGAAATGGGAATAGAATAACATGTTGCCATATCCTGGGATGGCCAGGTGTGTCCCTTAATGTGGGGACTGAAGAAAATGAGTCAATCACTCTTGAGTCTGAAACACAGTGTTCTGATAAAGAAACAGAGGTGCTAATTAAAACAAAACCTTGGGAGGCGCTTGGATGGAAAGTGGACAGGGTAACAAACATCTGCTCTTGACCTCAGTACTGCAAGGAGTTGTGGCATGCTCAAACAATGACTGTTTAGATAAGTTCTGTTTTGCTAGGATGGAAAAGTTCTGCTAGAAACAGGCTTGCTTTCTATTGCTACAGCAGGGTACATAGCTGTGAACGTCCTACAATCAACGGGTCCTGACCTCTTCTCTGAGCCGCCTACGGTGTCAAATGTCTCCTTCCTAGGCATCGTGGGGGGCTGTGCCCTTAATACGCCACATCTTAGGACTCTGTCTTTTTGGAGGCCTTTCTTTGTGGTCCTCTTAAAGGTACCCGAACCTCAAAGCCTCCACACATGCACAACGCAGGCTTGGGTCACGAAACTGGGAGGGCATTACTGTGACTGTTTACTGGGAGGGCATTACTGTGACTAAACTGGGAGAACATTACTGTGACTGTTTACTGGGAGGGCAACGCTGTGACTAAACTGGGAGGACATTACTGTGACTGTTTACTGGGAGGGCATTACTGTGACTGACCGCGGAGCTTGCGTGTGGGCTTGGCATCCAGCTCCTCCCAGCCCACCTTTGTCTCTGCAGTCACCTTCAGGAGCGCTGCTCCCCGGGGCTGCTCGCATGGGACTCCCTGCGCCTTTGCCCTTGGCAGCAGCTGAACTGGAAGACCTCTCCGCTTATGGAGAAGTGTTCCTGATAAATATTGACCAGGGAATTTATCATAAATATGCAATGAGCCCAGGAGCTGCTGGGAGATGTTAAAGCAAACATGTTTTAGGACAGAGGGTTTCAAAAGCCGGCCAGGAAAATTCTGATTCCGGCACGAGGTGATACAGGTCTCTTCTTTCTTCAGCTGGCTAAGCAACAGCAGGAGGGTTTCCTGCTAAACAGCCTCATTAGCATGAGAATAACTACAGGGTAAATTTTCAAGCTCATTCCAAGTAAATTCAAGGGGGGAGGGAAGGGGTGGAGGGGCAGGGGGTGTGTTGGGGGGATATTCTTTTACTATGCACAACTCATGCAAACAATGATGTGAACCTAATTCGTTTCATCATATTATCACCATCTCATATTAACTTAAAAGAAATAATAATGCAACATGGAAATGTTTGCATATTAGAGAGAACTCTCATTGTGCCCTATTAGCACCGTATCGTATTAGGCTGGCATTAGGCTATTATGCTCCGGCGCTGAAATGATGAAATCCCACTGTGAAAACTGATATGGAATTCTTGTAATGTTTCAGAACCATTTTTAGCACTGCCTATAAATAATTCATAGGAGCAGATCTAATGAATTGATGAAACCCAGCCCCCCCCCAACTTCCTCCCCCCACACAACCTCCCCCATCCCCCCATCCCTTGACATTGTGAGAGTATTTATGAATGTAAAGTCAGAAACAGGATTTTTTTTTTTTTTTAATGGAGATAGGCTGGGACTGAAATATCTGGCTTATCACCAGACCCAGCTCACCAGAGCCATGCAGAGCATCAGGTTGGGTGACTACATTTCTCTGTTAAACATGGCAAAGGCAGCGTCTCAGGAGTGGCCTGGCTCAGGGTCAGGAGTGCAGGACTCACTGTTCTGATTCAGGGAACCCTCCATGATGTGCTGAGATGCCTGAGCATGGAGTCCCTGCCAGGAACAGAGTCACAGAATCACAGAAAACATCTGGTTGGAAGAGCCCTCCAAGCTCATCCAGTCCAACCCTCCACCCAGCACTGCAGAGTCAACACCAAACCATGTCCCTAAGCACCAGCTCCACAGGCTGCTGGAACACCTCCAGGGATGGGGACTCCAGCACTGCCCTGGGCAGACCATTCCAATGTCTGAGAACCCTCTCTGGGAAGAAATATTTCCTAGCATCCAGCTTGAACTTCCCCTGGCACAGCTTGGAACCATTTCCTCTGCTCCTGTCTCTTGCCACCAAGGAGCAGAGGCTGCCCCCTCCTCACTCCAACCTCCCTTCAGGGAGCTGGAGAGAGCAATGAGGTCTCCCTCAGCCTCCTCTTCTCACTGCACTAGAGCCACTCTTGTTTGTGTGCGTTGGCTTTCCCAGTTGCTAAGATGGGAGATTAATGGTAAATTGTTAATGAGAAAATATGTACCTAAGTGGAAGGCTTTCATGGCAGTAACCCTACCCTTACACAGCGTTGGGTTACCACAGTGTAATTGTAAAGGAGTTATTAACCTGCACTGTGCTGAACTTTGCCTTATGTAGATGTATTGCTGGCAAACCAGATCCCTGTGACTGCTCTGGAAAGCAGAGGGCTCTGTGATGAACTAAAGAGAATTATCTTGGCCTTTAAGGGCCCCAGGAGGAACAAGCTGAAGCAAATGGCATCACCCTCTCTGTGCCTGGGAAAAGAGGGAGCAGCTGTGCCAGCACAGCAAGCAGGTAGCCTGCATGCTGTTGTATGAGTTCTAGTCACTGATTTACACTCTGAGTTACTGTCACCACCTTCCCTTCTTTCTGCTCTCCAGTGTCTCTTGACTCATGCTTCAGAAGTCTCCTGTCTCTCCTCTGGCAGTCTGCTTTCACGTCTGATCCCATGTGGCACTGGGGACCCTTGATCCAAACTAGACTGCTGCCCAGGCTATAGCAGAAATGCTAACGCAGGACCCGTCACAAATGTCTTGGATTCCTTTTCACAGAGGTGTAAATTGGGAGTAAGAGATGCACAGAGAGCAAAGCTGGAGCAGGTTTCCCTCTGCTTTCCAAAAGGAGGTGAGGATGCTGCACACCCTGCTGCCAGGCTCAGAGACAGGAACCCCTTCTGAGCCTGAGGGTACCACATCTGGAAATTTTATTGTGCTCTTCGGGTTTGTCCTTTCTTCAGAGGTCTGCAGTGGGAACCATAAATCAGGCAGGAGGAACAACTCTCGAGTTTCAGTGCAAGAGCCACCAGTGTGGGGTAAGTTTCTCTGAAGGTCAGCAGGAGTCATGCACTCTCAATGCTTGCCCCTAGTCTGGAGATTTCAATGAAAAAAATCCATCAGTGAGCTATGGGATGGCTTTGGTGTTGCAAGGTACAAGGTCAGTGCATGATGACCTCATTCTGAGCAGAGGAGGAGCTGATGCACAGTAAGATCCCAGGGCCAGAGTCCTGGTTTAGAGCCAGTAAGATCCTCTCTTGCCCCAAGAGAGACAAAAGAATGACACTCACACAAATGGATTGGAGAGTGAAGAACCCCCCCCAGGGCTCTTTCTTACCCCCTCCACTGCTAGGCTAGCCCCAGGCTGGCCAGGTCCGAGACTGCCTCCTCCGTCCTGCTCCTGGCATTAAGCCTAGACAGCCCTAAGAGGCCTTGAGATGCTCCCCCAGTGTTACCTGATAGAGAGCATCTCCCATGGGAGCAGAGAGGGAAGAAAGAGGAAGAGAAGGACTTTGCAGATGGATGGATAGGGGGCAGGATTTCTGGGCAGAAATACTCTGATTCCTGTGCCCACCTTACTGGGTTGGACACTCGGGACACTGGAGGTGGAACTTATGTGGCAGTAACAGGAGGCACCCAGCCTGACCTGCCACAGCCACCATGTTGCCACACAGCATTATGCAGAGCCAGAGAGGGCAAAGCAATAGGAGATGTGGACTACCTTGTGGGACACAGGCTCTATACACAGCTGGCTGCTTGAAGTCTGGGCTGAGCAGTGGCTCCATTCAGAGGAGGTTGGATAGTAGGGTAGTGGGGCAGTCTTCACGTTCTCTTTGCTCATTTTTTTCTCCCCATGCATAGTTTTGGTTTTCCATCCTTTCCTCTAGAAAATTCTGCTCTAATCATTGCACAGAGGTTGCAAGAGCTCTGCTTAGTCCCCAGCTTTTGCTTCCAAAACTTGCAAAGTCAGCAGTGCTTGGAGTTTACCCCAGGTGGTTCAGCTATGCCTAGTGATGTTGAATTGCATGTTTGCTGCTAATGAAAATCATTTCAGTTCTTCCTATAGTCAGTAGAGGAAGTGTATAAATAACATATTAGAGAGCATGATTTCTGCTCTGTATTTTTTGTCTAAGTTGAATACCAGACCACGTTTATTTGTAGGGTAGATAGAGTTTTCATCCGGGAGATGCAGAGCTGCAGAGATGGTTCTAATGGACAAGCAGCTGAAGAGGAGCCAGCAGTGTGCCCAGCTGGCCAAGAAAGCCAAAGGCATCCTGGCTAGGATCAGAAATGAGCAGGGAGGGGATTGTCCCCTGGGACTCAGCTCTGCTGAGGCCACACCTCGAGTGTTGTGTCCAGTTTTGGGCACCTCAGTACAAGAGAGATGTGGAGGTGCTGGAGCCAGGGCAGAGGAGGGCAAGGAAGCTGGGAAGGGCCTGGAGAATGAATCTGATGAAGAGCAACTGAAGGAGCTGGGGATGGTTAGTGTGAAACAGAGGAGGCTGAGGGGAGACCTCCTGGCTCTCTGCAGCTACCTGAAAGGAGGTTGTGGAGAGGTTGGTGCTGGTCTCTTCTCCCAGGTCATTAGTGATAGAACAAGAGGGAACAGCCTCAAGCTGCAGCAGGGCAGGTTCAGACTGGAGAGTAGGAAGAATTTTTTCCCATCAAGAGTGGTCAGGCATTGGAATGTGCTGCCCAGGGAGGTGGTGGAGTCCCCAAGCCTGGATGTGTTTCAAGGTGGTTTGGATGTGGTGCTTGGGGCTCTGGTTTAGGGGTGAGCCTTGTAGAGTAGGGTTCTGGGATGGACTTGGTGATCCTGAGGGGCTTTTCCAACCTGAATGATTCTGTGATTCTACAGTGAGTGTTCACCTAACTCAAAGCACTGGATTTTTAACCCACGTTGCTGTATAGACCATAATAGCAGCACATGCCATCTCCACACTTCCAGCTAGGAATGTGTTCTCACTTCACCAGACCATTTGTACATATATATTGCTAGGCACTGGACCCTCAGTTCACTAACCAGACAGGAACCTTTTTTTGTGCTGTTCTGCCCAAGTGCTGTTTTAAACAGATTCTAGCAGCTTGTGGTGGTCTGCTGCATTTGTTTGTGTGGGTGAGTAAGGCCTAATTTTTTATGTGAAAGCTCTTCTCCAGTCAATAACTGTGAATCATTTTAGGTGAATGTGACAATTCTTTAAGATTTCTGTTGCTATAAATAGTGAACATTTATAAAATATAGCTGAACTTCCAGGTATTTACTGCCAGAATGGTCATTGAACATTGTGCTAAGCTGGAAGGCACTGTTGCTAGTGGAAAACTCTGTGTTTTACTGAAAAGGTGAAGGAGAACATGTCTGAGATGCTCCTTGTGCCCAGGGAGGGCTTCAGGGTGGGTGAGACGAAGAATCACAGAATCACAGAAAACATCCATTTGGAAGAGCCCTCCTAGCTCATCCAGTCCAACCCTCCACCCAGCACTGCAGGGTCAACACCAAACCATGTCCCTAAGCACCAGCTCCACAGGCTGCTGGAACACCTCCAGGGATGGGGACTCCAGCACTGCCCTGGGCAGACCATTCCCATGGCTGAGAACCTTCTCCGGGAAGAAGTATTTCCTAGCATCCAGCCTGAACCTCCCCTGGGGCAGCTTGGAACCATTTCCTCTGCTCCTGTCTCTTGCCACCAAGGAGCAGAGGCTGCCCCCTCCTCACTCCAACCTCCCTTCAGGGAGCTGTAGAGAGCACTGAGGTCTCCCTCAGCCTCCTCTTCTCCAGCTTGAACACCCCCAGCTCCCTCAGCCCCTCCTCTAGCCCAGAGGCTCCAGGCCCTTCTCCAACCAGCTTGGAACCATTTCCTCCGGTCCTGTCACTTGCCACGAAGGAGAAGATGCTGCCCTGAAGGAATGGGAAGATGTGCTGCTGCACAGACAGGAGCAGGGATGGGCTCTCAGTCAGTGCTGGGGGTCCTGGGCTTGGGACAAAAACTGACCCCTGAGGACACAGCCACAGGTTGGCCTGAAGCTGCTGCCACTGGGGCTTTCTCTGGAGGCTGTGGAAGTCACTCCCCTTGGCTGTCCTCCCACCTGTGCCACCTGCCAGGCTGCAGAGAGGGGAGCCCCATGCTGGAGCAATGCAATATCCTTCACTTGTGGCACGAACTGCCTCCTGTGAGCTGTTTGCCAGTCAGGAGGGATGAGGCATCCTCATTCTACAAAACACCTTTTGCATCATTAGCTAGAAATTCCCAGATGCTTTATGAAAGTTCTGGTCATTTCCCTGAGATACTTCTGTGAATTTGGGTGCTGGGGAGGGTGGAAATGGCTGCACTGTAAGCAGCTCCAAAGTGTGTTCCATTAATTCAGCATCTCCACAGCTCTATGCTTTCCATCACCTCCCATAAATGCAGGAGGAGGACTGCAGGCCTCCTCCCTGCTGCTGCATGTTTTAGTCCCACAGCAGGTGAGAGATATATGTCTGCCTGCCTGGCACACTGCAGTAGGATGCTAGGAATAGCCTCGTGGGGCTGTGCAGGTCCATTAAAGGATAGATTTCCAGATTTCTCTTCTTTTTACATAGCCTGACTCTCTGCCAAGTGCACTGAGGTGCAGACATGCTCCAGTGATAACTGGGTTGTATTGCTCTAAGAAAAATTCTTCTTGCATGTGCTGTATCCTTTCATCTTCCCAGGAATGACTAGGACACCAGAGCAGAGGTCAGTGTCCTGGACTGCTCCCCTGGGTGTCTGTCCAACCCTTTTTTCTTCCTCACCTCAGACACCTCTCTCCTACACATCTCCAGGAGCCTGTTTCCCTGCTCGTTCATGTTTCTGATGCCAGAAAACTAAAGCTGTACACCCAGTAGTATTGACCTCCTTGTGCCTGTCTCTCTTTCTAAATAGCAGGGGGCAGAATATCTCAGAATCAGAAAGCACACAGGTTGAGGATGCCCCCAGCCCTGTGTGAGCTGGAATGCCAACAGCTCAGCTCCTTTCAAACTCGGTGGAGTTGACTGTGGTGAATACAGCAAACTCTTCTTGCCTTCTGAAGCATCTCTCAAATGCCTACACTCAGTCACAGGAGCAGGTCTTGACCTGAGACTGTGAGCTGATGTCCCCAGGAGCCAGAGGAGCCTGGTTCCAATCTGACATGGGCACTTCAGTCCAGTTGGAAGATAGAGCTGGAAGGAGGTGGTGTAACAACGAGGATGGAAGCTGACTTCTCTTCCCAGCACTCAGCAGGACTGTGGTGGTGAGCAGACAAAAGTAGCTAAGCACCACCACTCTTCTCTGAGGAGTAAAACCAGGGTGAGTCTGACAACACTGCTTCTGGCTTTTTGGGAACAAAAGCCATGAGATTCACAATGCTGAAAAGCTCCAGGAATCTCAGCAGCTCCTCAGAGCATTTGGCTTAGATGAAGGGAAGACATCTGCTTCAGCCACTGTTCTGAGGGCAGCTGCTGGCTGCCTGCAGAGCGCAGCATTCCTTAGCTGACCAATTCCTTAGCTGCCTAGAGCCAAACAATCACATCCCATGGGTGCCATGGCCTCACATTGGCACCCTTGGACTGGAACAGGCTGCAGAAGCCACCTCCTTGGCATGCTGGCACCTCCTTGACATGCTGGTACCTCTCACCTCACAGCTTATAGATGTGGTTGGGATTTACTGGTTAAGGGATTGATAACAAAGAGAATGAAAAGCAACCACTCTGAGCAAGAGTTCCTTGGGTTAGGGACTTCTGCTTCTCTCAGCTGCTTCTGGCAAGGGCTTCAGTGTGGGGATGCTGCTAGGGATATGCTCAGGACTTCTGTTAGCTGCTTGGTCTGTGAAGGGCTTCTGGGACTTCTGTAAGTGGGACTCTGAGACTGTAATGTTGGGGATTCAACAATGCAGCAATAAAGGACTTCTGGGAGGACTTCTGAGCTTCTCTGCTCTCTGCATTCCTGGAATCTTGTCGCTATACAGCAGCAGGGTTCATGTCTTTATTTGTCACCCAATGGCACCTCGTTATAAGGGCTCTACAATTACATTCATCTCCCCTGGACCAGGGGAAGAATCAGAGACATCAGCATCATCAGGGTTTTTGTGTTAGGTATTATGAGCATTCCTCTGATGAAATGCTAAACGAGCTGTGCCATTGTCACTGCTGGAAAGTTGACACTGCAAGAAGTGCTGGGTGCTCATTCACTGCACACAGCAACACAGACTGCATCAGCAGCTCTGCTATTGAAGCAGAATGTCAAGATTGCTGCTGTGGTAGGGCACAACCATAAATTTGTGGACTGGCAGTGAATGGAAAGGACTATCCAGGGGAAAAAGAAGAGAAAGGATAGGAAAAGATGGAGGACGGCACCAGGATGAGAGTGAATTGGGTAGAAGCTACCAGGATGAGAGTGAATTGGGTAGAAGGCACCAGGATGAGAGTGAATTGGGTAGAAGCTACCAGGATGAGAGTGAATTGGGTAGAAGGCACCAGGATGAGAGTGAATTGGGTAGAAGCTACCAGGATGAGAGTGAATTGGGTAGAAGGCACCAGGATGAGAGTGAATTGGGTAGAAGGCACCAGGACGAGAGTGAATTGGGTAGAAGCTACCAGGATGAGAGTGAATTGGGTAGAAGGCACCAGGATGAGAGTGAATTGGGTAGAAGCTACCAGGATGAGAGTGAATTGGGTAGAAGGCACCAGGATGAGAGTGAATTGGGTAGAAGGCACCAGGATGAGAGTGAATTGGGTAGAAGGCACCAGGATGAGAGTGAATTGGGTAGAAGGCACCAGGATGAGAGTGAATTGGGTAGAAGCTACCAGGATGAGAGTGAATTGGGTAGAAGGCACCAGGATGAGAGTGAATTGGGTAGAAGCTACCAGGATGAGAGTGAATTGGGTAGAAGCCACCAGGATGAGAGTGAATTGAGTAGAAGCCACTAGGATAACAATGAATTGGGTAGAAGCCACCAGGATAATAATGAATTGGGTAGAAGGCACCAGGGTGAGAGTGAATCAGGTAGAAGACACCAGGATAACAGTCAGTTGGGGGATGATGCTTTACATGTCACAAAACAGCTCAGGGTCTGCAGGGTGTCTGGGAAGTACTCTGTGAGGGGGCAGCAGAAATGCATCATCTGTTGTATTTACTGCATGCCCTCTTCCTTCAGGACAACAACAGTCATGGATGTGATTGTGTGAGGGGACAAAATCATGGCTGTGAAGTGGGTTATGAGGCAGATGCTGAGGCAGATCTGAAAACAAAGGGAGCTGCAAGTTCAGACTTGTAGAGGGATGGCAAGGTTGTCCTGATGCTCAGCCAGGATGAGGTTTTTGGGAAACGAAATGTCCATCATAAAGGGGCTAAAGGAAATAGGGAGCTGCACCCAAAGATCAGTGGGGGGTGGGGGGTGGGGGGTGTGGAAGCATTGCTGGAGCTACATTCAGTCATGCCTGCACTGAATTTCCTGGCACAGCAGAAGGTGTCTGATATCTGGAGAGAAAGCAACAGCTTAGGAAATCAGACCAACAACTGTAACTGGGAGCACAGCCCAGATCATGGCCTGACTGCTTCTAGTGTGCTCCAGAGAGCTTTTGCTGACTTGGGAGCAGCCTCTCCCAGGACAGGATTCACCTGCCAGTGCACAGGGACAGCCCAGGCCAATAAAGGCAAGTGGGGAGGAATAACCCCATGCTTCAGCACAGGGGTGACCTGCTGCAGGGCAGCTCTGGGGAAAGAACTTGTGAGTCCTGGGGGACGAGGGACTGACCATGAACCAACAATGTGCTCTCACAGCCAAGAGGACAAACAGCCTCCTGGGAAGCATTAAGAGTGTGGCCAGCAGGTTGAGGGAGGTTATCCTTCTCCTCTGCTGTGCCCTGGTAATGCCTCATCTGGAATATTGCATCCAGTTCTGGACTTCCAGAGAGACTGGAGGGAGTCCAGTGGAGAGCCACTGAGATGATTAGGGGACTGGAACATCTGGTTTACAAGAAAAGGCTGAGAGAGCTGAGTGTTTAGCCTGGAGAAGAGGAGACTGGGTGGGGGTGTCTCTGCCCATGGCAGGGGGGTGTTGGAACTGGATGATCCTTGAGGTCCCTTCCAACCCTGACAGTTCTATGATTCTATGAACTCACTGATGCTTATAAATATCTAAAGGGTGAGTGTCAGGAGGATGGAGCCAGGCAGCGGTGTCCAATGACAAGACAAGGGGTAGTGGACACAGACTGGAACAAAGGAGGTTCCACATAAGCACAGAGAACAATTTCTTCTCTTTGATGGTGTCAGAGCTCTGGAAGAATCTGCTCAGAGAGGCTGTGAAATCTCTGTCTCTGGTGGTGTTCAAAACCCACCTGGCCATGTACCCGTGCAGTTTACACTAGGTGATCCTGCTCCAGCAGGGGGGTTGGACTAGAAGTTGCTCAGAGGTCCCTTCCAAGCCTTACCGTTCTGTGATTGTGTGACAGCAGGATCCTGGTGAGCAGGAGGTGCTCTGCACCTTCTCCCGCACAAGGCTCTGCCAGGTAACAGAGCGAAGCCCAGCGGTAGCACGCCTGCGGATTTCGTATGGATTTCATGCGGCTTTAACAGGCTTCTGCACAGAGAAAACCTCCTGCATTTGGCAGGATAAAAGCTGAATTGCTTGAAGCCCAATTACAATCGAATCTTGCTAATTTGTGCCCATAACTGGAGAATCAGTAAGAATGACAAAACTCCAGCGAGCTGCGGCGTCGGCGCTGCGCACGTCCTACAAGTGTGGCTAATGCGTGGCAGGATTCATTATCACCTTGCAAACTTCTTCACGCTCAGGGAAAGGATGAATGCTCTTAATTCCTTTATTTTGACAAGACTTGTTGCTTAAACATCTTTTGTTATAGCTGCTAAGTTGGTACTGTTAAAAAAAAAAAAAAAAGAGTAATGAATTGTGATTAAAGAGAGATTCTAATGGCTCCTTCTTAGCCAGTCCGTGCTGTTCCTTTGGGTACCGACTGGGGGAGGCCTGGAGGCTGCTCACAAAAGCTGCTGGCATAGGCAGGGCCTAGCAAGTGCTTTCCACAAAACAGCAAGACCAGTGGTTACATTTGTCTTCCTCTTGGGGAACTGTTGATTTCTAAACAAACAAACAAACAAACTAAGTGACTTTCATTTGGCATAATCATGGCATCACAGAATGGGCTGGAATGGAAGGGACCTCCAAAGCTCATCCAGTCTGACCTTCCTGCAGTCAGCAGGGACATCCCCAACTAGATCAGGTTGCCCACCGCCCTGTCCAGCCTTGCCTTCAGTATCTCCAGGGATGGGTCCTCAGCCACCTCCCTGGGCAACCTGTTCCAGTGTTCCATCACCCTCATGGTGCAGTACTTGTTCCTCACATCCAATCTAAATCTGCTCTGCTCTAGTTTGAAGCCACTGCCTCTCATCCTGTCCCTGCAGGCTTTTATGAACAGTCTCTCTGCAGCCTTCTTGTATCCCCCTTCAGGTACTGGAGGTTGCTACTAGGTCTGCCTGGAGCCTTCTCCAGGCTGAAGAACCCCAGCTCCAAGTATCCCAACTCCCAAATATGCCAAATCCCAAATATCTTTAGGGGAAAAAAAAAAAAGTTAAAAAAGAATCTTTTGTATCACAAGGAAGGTGTCTGTGGCACCCTGAGAATGTACCACTTGCAAGAAATTCAGCTGAGTGCTTGCTACTATGCTTAAAATCTCCATGTTTTGTTCACTACTAACACATTGCATCTATTGAATAAGGAAAGTGCTTTGGAGGAAAACAGATCAGATTTGCAGGTCAGAGGCCCTGCAAAAAATGGGATTTAATCCTAAGTGCAGCAGCCTTGAGGCAAGGCTGCCCCTCCTTGACTGGCAGCCGTGCAGTGAGGGTGATTACCACCGCCCGCCCTGGCGCTCTGGTGCAGCTGGCGAGCAAGGCAAAGGTCAGTCCATGGGCTGAAGGTGCATGCTGGTACCTGGGCTGCCCCAGCCTGCAGGATGGCTTTTCGGTTTCTGCAGATACCTGTATCTGCCTGTGTACCACTTGTAAATCCATAATTAATTACCAGAGGTTACAGACTGAGGAAATAACTGGAGTCCTTCTGAGGAAATGTAATTGTCAATACAGCAAGACCCTTGAATTATGGATTCAGCAATGATTGCTATTACAGAGATGGCATTAGACAAGTATCACTTTGTCAATTAACCTTTTACAACTCATAGTTTATTACAGCCTAGAACAATTCATTTTTAAAGTATTTTTTTCTTTTCTTTTTTAAAGCATGGCTCTTGCTGCTTTAAACACTTACTACCTGCTCCTTAGCCTCTGCGCACAGACTGCTGTACTTGCTTAGCACAGTCTGTGACCCTAGGTCACAATGCTAAAGCAAACCCTTGTAATTTATGGAGGATTGAATTTTAGCTGAATATTGTGAAGAATTTCCTAACTTCCTGATGGCACATCAGGCTAAGCAAGGCTGGAAATGTATCTGTGTGCCTGGGTCCAACCACTTTACCCTACTCTAATGTAAGCTTTTATTTCATAACCTACCGTGCCCTGGCTACTTAGCAAAAGACAAAAGCATTCGTTGTCAAGACTGTGTAAGAGAGAATTCTTCTGCCACGGCAGATAAAGTGACAATGACAAAGTAATTACCATAAAAATTGTTCCTTTCTGAAAGTACTCTGCTTAAAAAAAAAAAAAAAACAAAACCAAAAACAAACAAACAAAAAAACAGAACAACCACAAAACTCTACTGTAGGAAAGGGAAGAGGCAGTAGTTTTGATGAAAAATGCTTGGAAAAATGGCAGTTTTGGTTTCTTTGCTCTACAAAGTATAGTGCTGTGTCTAGTTCTGGGCCCCCTCAGTTTCAGAAAGATGTTGAGATGCTGGAAGGTGTCCAGAGAAGGGCAACAAGGCTGGGGAGGGGTCTGGAGCACAGCCCTGTGAGGAGAGGCTGAGGGAGCTGGGGGTGTTTAGCCTGGAGAAGAGGAGGCTCAGGGCAGACCTCATTGCTCTCTATAGATACCTGAAGGGAGGTTGTAGCCAGGTGGGGGTTGGTCTCTTCTCCCAGGAAACAGTGACAGAAGGAGAGCACACAGTCTCAAGCTGTGCCAGGGAGGTTTGGGCTGGAGGTGAGGAAGAAATTCTTCCCAGCACGAGAGATTGGCCACGGGGATGGGCTGTCTGGGGAGGTGATGGAGTCACTGTCCCTGGAAGCATTTAAAATCAGCCTGGCTGAGGCACTCAGTGCCATGGGTTAGTTGATTAGATGGTGCTAGGTGATAGGTTGGACTGGATGATCTCAGAGGTCTTCTCCAACCTGGCTAATTCTGTGATTCTGTGTGGATTCTGTGAAATACAATTACTTCTCTCTTACAAATAGTAGTGTTGTAGCTGCAGTGGTGGAAGGGTAGGAGAGAAGCAGGGTTTGCAGGAAGAGGTAATAGTTTTTATTAGACCAATTGATATATTTGAAAAAAAAAAACAAACAAGCAAAACACCCCCAAACAAACAAAACCCACACAAACAACAACAAACAAACAAACAGAGCCAACCAAAACCACCAATCCAGAAACACTTTCAGTGATCTTGTGAGTCTGGAAGCTTTTCCTCTTTGTTTTCCTCACCTCTATCAGTTGGTCTAGTAAGATATTCTCTCTGCCTGCAAACCTTGCTGGTTTATATAGCTCTTTTTATATAGCTGGAATATAGCTCCTTCTATCCACATGATTTGTCCACTAAGAAGACAAAGTATTCCACAGTTCTTAAAACCAGTACCATTTGGTAAAAATTAATATTGGAAACATTAAAAATGTTTAAATATTTCCTTAAAATGCTGAGAACTTGTGATTGGCTTTTTGCTTTAAGGGAAATAATTGCAGCTCATGAAGGAACTCCACACATGATAAAATGTGCTTAAGTCTTCCTTTGAGTAGCTTTGAAGCAGCAGTAATCTAGCAAAGCACCTTGCTCTTGCTGTGCTGACAATGAGTCCAGTGCACAAAAAAAGAAATTAAAAAAAAAAAAAGACATTTTAATTTCAAGGTTCACTGGAAAAAAAAACATGGGGCAAAAAAAAAAATCAATGTTTGCTGAAGAGAAAGACAAACTCTGAAGGGAAATGAATAAAAAAAAATAAATGTATTTATGAGATTCAAAGAGAACTTTATAAAAAAATGGGGCAATAAAAAAGGAAATAAAATATTTGTCCCTCTAAACTGTAAATATGTGGATAATGTTGTCAATAAATCCACCTCGTGCAGTGACCTTAAAGAATCATCCAATTATGTTCTTACCAAGAAATTATTGAAAAAGGCAAAACAAAACCTCAAATAAATCCCTCCAGCTGTGACATTATTAATGGCTGAGGCTGGATTCAGTGCTGCCCTGCAGCTCCTGCCTCTCATTACTTCTTGCTGCCAGTGGCCATGACATCTCCAGTTCCTGGGAGCCAGGTTCTTCTCAGCCGTGCCCAATGCCAGCACAAGGGGCTGTGGTGGAAGCTGAGGCAGAGGAAGTTTCATGTAAATATGAGGAAGAATTTTTTCCCAGTGAGGGTGACAGAGCCCTGGAAGAGGCTGCCCAGGGGGGTTGTGGAGTCTCCCTCTCTGGAGATATTCAAACCCCACCTGGATGTGTTCCTGTGTGACCTGCTCTAGGTGCTCCTGCTCTGGCAGGGGGGTTGGACTGGATGAGCTTTTGAGGTCTCTTCCAGCCCCTGAAATTCTGTGGTTCTGTGATTCCTTCCCTTACACAGGCTCTGCTTGCTTCTCCATCCCCTCCATGTGGGGAGCTCATGGTCACCTTTCTACTACATGGCTGCATCACCTCAGAGCTCAGAGGAGGCTAGGAAACCTCCCTGCATTGCCTGATAGAGAGGTCCTGCACAGCTCTACATCCTGGGAGTGGTTGCACTGGACCCCACAGCATGTGTCCATGTGCCTATGTGCTTGTGACTCTGGGTCATGCCTGAGCCCCTGGGCTCACAGCTCCCTGCTGCTTGTGACTCTGGGTCATGCCTGAGCCCCTGGGCTCACAGGTCCCTGCTGCTTGTGACTCTGGGTCATGCCTGAGCCCCTGGGCTCACAGCTCCCTGCTGCTTGTGACTCTGGGTCATGCCTGAGCCCCTGGGCTCACAGCTCCCTGCTGCTTGTGACTCTGGGTCATGCCTGAGCCCCTGGGCTCACAGCTCCCTGCTGCTTGTGACTCTGGGACATGGTTGAGCCCTCAGCTCACAGCTCCCTGCTGCTTGTGACTCTGGGACATGCCTGAGCCCCTGGGCTCACAGCTCCCTGCTGCTTGTGACTCTGGGTCATGCCTGAGCCCCTGGGCTCACAGCTCCCTGCTGCTTGTGACTCTGGGTCATGCCTGAGCCCTGGGCTCACAGCCCTGTGCTGTGACTCTGGGTCATGCCTGAGCCCCTGGGCTCACAGCTCCCTGGTGCTTGTGACTCTGGGACATGGTTGAGCCCTCAGCTCACAGCTCCCTGGTGCTTGTGTGGTGGCACTGGCCTGGCCACACCTGAGCTCAGATGTGCTTCAGGCATTGCTGTGTGGGCTGTAGCCAGGCTCCACTGCAACAAGGACAAGTTCCTCTGCAGCAGGCAGTCCTGTCTGTTTCCACCAAGGAGGCCACCTCCTCCAAAGGCCTGGAGTGGTGCTCATGCTGAGTCAGGACAGTGGTGCTGCCTGACATGTAAGCTCCCAGGGCAATGTTGGAGGTTGTGCCAGCCTGGCTGAGACAGCTCAGCTGCTGTTCATGAAGCCTGTAGAGAGAGCTACAGCTTCAGCTATGTGCCAGGCTTCCACCTCATAAGAGCTGGTAGAAACCAGCAGCCTTCAGGTGTAATGTTTTATCCAAATTAACCCTTTCACTCCTGCCTGGGTGTTCCCAGAGCCAGTGCCAGTGGTAGGAGGACCAAGGTGATAGTATCTAGGAACACTTCATACTCCAATTCTTCTGGGGCTGCCTAGTTTGAAAAGGAGGAGCCTGAGGGGAGACCTCCTGGCTCTCTGCAGCTACTTGAAAGGAGGTTGTGGAGAGGTTGGTGCTGGTCTCTTCTCACAGGTCATTAGTGACAGAACAAGAGGGAACAGCCTCAAGCTGCAGCAGGGCAGGTTTAGACTGGAGAGTAGGAAGAATTTTTTCCCATCAAGTGTGGTCAGGCATTGGAATGTGCTGCCCAGGGAGGTGGTGGAGTCCCCAAGCCTGGCTGTGTTTCAAGGTGGTTTGGATGTGGTGCTTGGGGCTCTGGTTTAGGGGTGAGCCTTGTAGAGTAGGGTTCTGGGTTGGACTTGGTGATCCTGAGGGGCTTTTCCAGCCTGAGTGTTTCTGTGGTGTTCTGTGAAGGGGAGCAGAGGAGGGCAGCAGTGGCTGTGGCCATGCCCCCCCTCGCTGTTGTGGCCAAAGGTGCGTGGGGCTGGCCACCCATCTCCTCTGTGCCATCCTGTGTCCCAACAAGTCCTGTGAGACCAGGCCTGCAAGCTCCATGGGACTGGCTAAGTAACTGCACATGGCTTTTCATTAGGTCCCCCAGACACACAACCTCCTTGAGTGTGTGACTCAGGGATGAGCATGGCAAGGGGCACTTAAGGTAGCACCTACCTGGCCTGCACCCACCTGCTGCCTGCATCGCCCTCCTGAGGCTGCTCTCCTCTGGGATTAGATTTCTTTTCCAGCAGTTTTAGTGCTCAGGATCAGGTCTCTCTGCCAGGTCTGTAATACCTGTCTGCCTGTTAGTTTTCTGATACTCAGCTATAGGAGCTTTGTGTAAGGATGTCAGGTTTTGTGAGGCTTTATGTCTGCTTTGACATCTAAAACACTTCATGAACTTTATCCCTTTAATTCTCCTACACTGTGCAGTGTGCTGGAGCAGCATTAGTTTCACTTTACTGATAAGGAGATTTACATTTGCACAAATCCAGGCTGGAACTGGGGTAAGGACCAGCCATAGAGCTCCAGATGTGATGATAATCAGCTACTAGCTTATGGTGATAACTTGTGCTGCTCTATCTCTCCCCAGCGTGACACTGCAGGTCAGGCCATGGATTTCCTTCTTACAGACATCTTTTGGTTTCAGACTGGGCTAAACCTTGCTGGATGTGTGTGGTTGTATGGGTCCTAACTAAAGCCTACCCTTTTTTCAGAGAGCAGGGCAAGCAAGCTTCTTCAGGAAACCAAAGTGGCTCCAAGCTGAAAAGGAGGCACAGTGTCATGGAATTGTCAGGGTTGGAAGGGACCTCAAGGATCATCCAGTTCCAACCCCCCTGCCATGGCCAGGGACACCTCACACTACAGCAGGTTGCTCACAGCCACATCCAGCCTGGCTGCAAAAACCTCCAGGGATGAGGCTTCCACCACCTCCCTGGGCAACCTGTGCCAGTCTCTTACCACTCATGGGGAAGAACTTCTTCCTAACATCCAATCTGAATCTACCCACTTCTAGTTTTGCTCTGTTCCCCCAGTCCTACCCCTCCCTGACACCCTCAAAAGTCCCTTCCCAGCATTCTTGTAGCCCCTTTCAGATACTGGAAGACCACAAGAAGGTCTCCTCAGAGCCTTCTCTTCTCCAGACTGAACAGAGCCTGCAGCATCTGCAGGTGGAGAATCAATCATTCAGAAACTTCAGCAAGGGGTTTTGCTGGGTGCTTGTGCACAGTGATGTGTATATACATGAGAGGGGAAGGAAAGGCAGAGGCAGACCAATGGCTCAGGGACAAGCAGTGCTGAGTGCTCTCCTCTAAACATTCTTGTGATTTTGGGGCAAATGGTAGGGAGAGGAGTTTTTAGCTTACTGCTGGTGTGTGGTAAAAGACTGTAAGAAAGGTCCCACCTTTTGTGTGGAAGTGGCTAAGTGGGAATGGATCCTAAATCAAAAAAAGAAAAAATCCAAAAACTTCATTTGATCTCACTAAACTAAGGTGAGTCAGAAGAGATCACAACATTTAATTACAAGCATGCAGGTGGCCTGCCTGAACAACATCAAAAACAGTTACAGATTGCAGGTTCACCTAAGCATAGCTCCAGCTCCAGCCCTCCAGAGCATGCACTGATGCCCCTGGGTTTGGAAATTATCTTGGTACTGCTTGGCTGGTTTGCATCTTATTCCAAGAAGGTTTTGAAGAGCCCAGCTCCTGAGATAGACAGAAATGAAAATGATTGAAGTGAAGCAATGTCTTGTGTCCTAGGTGGAGTTTTAGTCTGAGGCTACTCCCTCCACATCCTGCCTCATGCCAGCTTCAACATGAAAGTGATGGCTGGAGCAAAGTGTCATAGGGCTTGAAGTTCCAATTGTAGCATGGGAGGCTTCCTGCTGCAGTTGCTAGGTTTGGGTTCTGGGTTTTGAGTGTTGGCTCTGCTGCTAAAATGGCAGGAGGAGGAAGAGGGATGGGGGAATAGCTCTGGCTTGGGCTTTTAGCTCACTTGCTTCTGCCTGCTGCTTTCTGTTGTGTTTTTCTCTGCAAAAAGGCTAAAGTTGAACCATAGAGTCATAGAATCACCCTCATGGTGCAGAACTTCTTCCTCACATCCAATCTCAATCTGCTCTGCTCTGGTTTGTAGCCATTGTCTCTCATCCTGTCCCTGCAGGCCTTTGCAAACAGTCTCTCTGCAGCCTTCCTGTAGCCCCCTTCAGGTACTGGCAGGCTGCTATTAGGTCTCCCTGGAGCCTTCTCTTCTCCAGGCTGAACACCCCCAGCTCCCTCAGCCTGTCCTCATAGCAGAGCTGCTCCAACCCCCTGATCATTTTCATGGCCCTCCTCTGGACCTTGTCCATCAGGTCCATGTCCTTCCTGTGTTGAGGGCTCCAGAGCTGGATGCAGTACTGCAGGTGAGGTCTCCCCAGAGCAGAGCAGAGTGGCAGAATCCCCAGAATCTCTCTAAAGGTGATTGTGCATTTCTGTGGTGATCACCTGATTTACTCAGTACACTCTAATCTTGTCTCACTGGGTTTTTGTCTCAGCTCAGACTTTTTTGTGTGTTGTTTCTCCCTCACTGGTGTGCTGGGGGAGGCAGACACTTAACCCATTGGCTTTGCTTTAAACCACTACACTTTCCAGCTGTGGAGCTGATTCAGAGCCTGTAAATCTGATCACACTGAATACAGTTAAGGCTGGATTCACAGCTCTGGGAGGAGAAATCAGCTCTGACTGGACAAGAGGATTTCATGCCTAATATCTAGGCTAAATGAAGCAGTTTCCTAGAGTGGTGGCCAAGAGCCACGTGTTTCAGGCATGCTGTAGCACCACATAATACATGAAGGTGGTGTATGCAGGAGCTGCTGCTTTCTCCTTCCAAAACTGTTATTACACCACTCACCACTGGTGCTTTGCTCCCTGCCAGTTCCTCTGCTCCCTACTTGTGTTGGCAAAACTCTAGCAGGACATGTAAAGTTGGGTGCCTGGCAGGATCAAGTGGATATGCTGCAGGCACACATCCTGATTAATTCCCTGCTTCAGCAACTGAGAGCTCCCAGATTATTATCCCTTCTTTACTGCACTTTCAGAGCCAAGGTGAGCAGTAAAGACCATCCATTAACTGCTTGCACCTGCAATGCCCCCAAACCTCCCTTGATCCCCAAAGATTACCTGTCCCACACGAGTCAGAGAAGCACTCTGTGAAGCAGCAGCCCAACAGCAGCACCTACACAGAGCAAGTACTCTACAAGCTACACACAGCAAGTACTCTACAGGCTACACAGCTCCACTTGTTGTGGTGCTGCCAGTGGGAGTACAGAGCAAGTTTCCCTCTGCCCTATGGGCATGCAGGTGTGGGGTAGTCTGAGGCTATGCCTTTAAACTTTTGTTACAGATTTCCAGAAGAAAAAGAGGGAAATGTCAATAAATCACTATTGGGGGTAAAAAGGGAAATAATGATTATTCCCAACAATTCCATTGGAGGGATAGCTCCCATCAGATTCGTTTCTCAGGACAATCTTTAGCAGTGTGGCAGTGTGTTCTGCTCTCTTCTTGCTTCTTCACTGGGGAGACACATCAACAGGCTGTGCTCACCCTGGCTGCATCACTTTGGTTTGGTGTTAACCTAGCCTGCTTCTTTCTCTCTTCCCTTTGCACAGGGGGGTCAGGGAGGGGGAGGCAGCGGGGAGGGAACCACATGTTTGGAAAGCAGACTGCAGATGTGCTCTGGATGGTGTAACAGCACAGAATCACACAATCACACAGAATCACAGAATCACAGAATGTGAGGGGCTGGAAGGGACCTCAAAGGTAGAATGTTGGTGTTCTCTTCTGTGAAGGCTCTGGACCTCTGATAAAGGTTTGGTGTTTGGGATGGGTCAAATGCACAGCTGTCCAGACCTGCTCTTTGGTCTAACCCTTAAGAATTAGTTTCACAGAAAAACAGAATGATAGGGGTTGGAAAGAACCTCAAAAGCTCATCCAGTCCAACCCCCTGCCAGAGCAGGAGCACCCAGAGCAGGTCACACAGGAACACACCCAGGGGTGTTTGGAATATCTCCAGAGAGAGAGACTCCACAACCCCCCTGGGCAGCCTCTTCCAGGGCTCTGTCACCCTGGAAAAAATTCTTCCTCATGTTTTTGTGGAACTTCCTCTGCCTCAGCTTCCACCACTGCCCCTTGTGCTGGCATTGGGCATCACCCAGCAGAGCCTGGCTCCAGCCTCTGGGCACTCCCCCTGCACATCTTTATCAACAGCAATGAGGTCACCTCTCAGGCTCCTCCTCTCCAAGCCACAGAGCCCTCAGCTCCCTCAGGCTCTCCTCATAAGGAAGATGTTCCACTCCCTTCATCATCTTTGTAGCTCTGTGCTGGACTCTCTCAAGCAGTTCCCTGAGGTCCTTCCTGAACTGAGGGGCCCAGAACTGGACACAGTACTCCAGGTGTGGCCTCAGCAGGGCAGAGTGACTGCCAAATAAAAACATACTGATGCAAATAACAGTCAAAAGAGTGATGTTTGCAAATGCCTCCTCCTGTGTCAGGGCAAACAACAAATTTCAGAGCACAAACAGCAAATTGATGTTTCTGAGAGACTGGTTTCTACCAAATATATTTGACATCTGTTTCAATGGTTAGCTGTCCCAGTTTGAGCTGATTCTCCTTAAGAAAGCCACTAAGCTGCAGTCCTCCAGAAGTCAGTTGCTCTCTCTTTCTTCCTCTGCTCATCATTGGATGCCCTGAGCTCCTTTGTCTGCCCTGCGGGAGGATGGTTCCAGTCTTACCTGTGGCCCTCAAGGCCTGACTGATTTTTACTGTGAGGCTTGGACAGATTGAAAGCTGGGCAGAGAGGAACCTACTGAGGTTCAACAAGGATGTGTGCAGAGTCCTGCACCTGGGAAGGAAGAAGAAACTGCAGCAGGACAGGCTGGGAGGGGATCTGCTGGAGAGCAGCCCTGTGGAGAAGGACCTGGGAGTGCTGGTGGTGGACAACAAGTTCTGCATGGGACAGCAATGTGCCCTGGGGGCCAAGAAGGCCAATGGGGTCCTGGGGGGCATTCAGAGGAGTGTGTCCAGCAGAGCCAGGGAGGTTCTCCTCCCCCTCTACTCTGCCCTGCTGAGACCTCACCTGCAATATTGCATCCAGTTCTGGGCTGCCCAGTTCAAGAGGGACAGGGATCTGCTGGAGAGAGTCCAAGGGAGGGCTCCAAGGATGCTGAAGGGACTGGAGCACTGCCTGGTGAGGAGAGGCTGAGAGCCCTGGGGCTGTTTAGTCTGGAGAGGAGAAGACTGAGAGGGGATCTGATCAATGTCTATCAATAGCTGAGGGCTGGGGGTCAAGAGGGAGGGGACAGGCTCTGCTCAGTTGCACCCTGGGATAGGACAAGGAGAAATGGATGGAAACTCCAGCACAGGAGGTTCCCCCTCAACATGAGGAGGAACTTCTTCACTGTGAGGGTCCCAGAGCACTGGAACAGGCTGCCCAGAGAGGTTGTGGAGTCTCCTTCTCTGGAGCCTTTCCAGCCCTGTCTGGATGTGTTCCTGTGTGACCTGTGCTGGATTCTCTGGTCCTGCTCTGGCAGGGGGGTTGGACTGGAAGATCTCCAGAGGTCCCTTCTAATCCCTAACATCCTGTGATGTGTGTGATGCTGTGATCCTTTGATCCTGACCTTGGCCTGTTCAGGTCTAATGCCAGGGACCAAGGGAAGGCAGTTTCAGACCTGGCAAACCTGAATCCAGCCTAGCAATGGAGGGGAAGAAAGAGCCCCAGGGTTTATCTTAGTCCCCATATGGGGAGAAAAGGAGCACTGACTGTTGGTCTGATTTGGTGGAGGTGTTGTGTGAAGCTTTTGGCTTCTCTGTTAAGCCCAGACCATGCATTCCTTTGTATTTTACATGCTTTGCTATGCTCACCACTATGCATTGCACATTGTAGTATTGCAGCTTGTGAACAGCTTTTCCATGTAGACTTTGTAATACCCCAGTCCTGTGTGTCCAGCAGTTTGTTTTCACCCCAGGGGCATTAGAGCAATCTGTCCTGCTCCAAACCGTGACATCAGCTTAGGGAAGGGGAAGAAGCTAATGCTTTAGAAGCTCTTCTTTTCCAGGGAAAGGTGAACAATTAACACCACGTCAATGTTCTTCAAGAGCAGTCACATAACAGCAGTTAGCTCATCTTTCTGTCTTCACCTCCTGGTGGGAGATCACATTGGCTTTGGCTTTGGCCTGATTTGCTTGCACAGCACAGAAGATCCAGCTCACAGGATCACAGGATCACAGGAGGTTGGTGGGTAGAATGGACCTCCAGAGATCAGCGCGTCCAAGCCCCCTGCCAGAGCAGGACCAGAGAATCCAGCACAGGTCACACAGGAACACATCCAGACAGGGCTGCAAAGGCTCCAGAGAAGGAGACTCCACAACCTCTCTGGGCAGCCTGTTCCAGTGCTCTGGGACCCTCACAGTGAAGAAGTTCCTCCTCAAGCTTAGGTGGAGCTTCCTGTGCTGGATTTTCCATCCATTGCCCTTTGTCCTATCACAGGGTGCAATTGAGCAGAGTCTGTCCCTGTCCCTTCCCTCTTGACCCCCAGCCCTCAGCTATTGATAGACATTGATCAGATCTCTCTTAGTCTTCTCCTCTCCACACTAAACAGCCCCAGGGCTCTCAGCCTCTCCTCACCAGGCAGTGCTCCAGTCCCTTCAGCATCCTTGGAGCCCTCCCTTGGACTCTCTCCAGCAGATCCCTGTCCCTCTTGAACTGGGGAGCCCAGAACTGGATGCAATATTCCAGGTGGGGTCCTCAGCCGGGCAGAGTAGAGGGGGAGGAGAACCTCCCTGGCTCTGCTGGACACACTCCTCTGAATGCACCCCAGGACCCCATTGGCCTTCTTGGCCCCCAGGGCACATTGCTGTCCCATGCAGAACTTGTTGTCCTCCAGCAGCACTCCCGCAGCACTCCCAGGTCCTTCTCCACAGGGCTGCCCTCCAGCAAATCCCCTCCTAACCCAGATCACAAAAACATTCAGGTTGGACCAGCTCAAACACTTCTTTTGGTCAAGCAGTACTTAAGGAAATTATTTGAGGACGTTAGAGCTGCTGCCTGTGCAAGCCCTGCCCATGTTACAGAGCAGGGGCTAAAAATACTTCACACTCAATGACATGAAACTAACTCAATGCATTTGGAATATTGATTGCAGATATCTTCTGAAAGAGGGGAATGGGGGATCCCTGGATGCTCTATGCATCTTTATACATCTCTGAAATGTTTGATTCATGGGCACCTAAACTTTCTTTCTGGTAATTGGCCACAATATTTCTTACTAAGGAATGAAGTATTCAACCTCCAGTACCAGTGACTGAGGGAAGACCATTTATAATGCTGCATCTTCAGCTGGGTTCTTCAGCAAGTAACCCCTACCTGGAGAGCTGTTTCACTGAAATGACTAATTTTTCCTATTTTATTTTATTTTATTTTATTTTATTTTATTTTATTTTATTTTATTTTATTTTATTTTATTTTATTTTTATACTTTATTAATTTTATTAATTTTATTTAATTTATTTTAATTTATTTAATTTATTTATTTTATTTTATTTTATTTTTTTATTTTATTTATTTTATTTTATTTTATTTTATTTTTTATTTTATTTTTATTATTTTATTTTATTTTATGTTTATATTTTATTTTCTTTTATTCATTTTATTTTCTTTATCTTATTTTATTTATTTATTTAATTGTATTTTATTTTTAATTTATTTTAATTTAATTTAATTTAAATTTATTTTATTTTATTTTATTTCTTTGCTTTGAACATGTTTTTCTTCTGGTAGTTTAATCTATCCTAAAAGACTTGTTTTTATACTATTCTAATGTCTCTAAACACAAGTAGAAAACAGATGAAAAAAAGCAAAATTGGAATAACTTCATAAAGCAAAACTTCAGTTTCTTTTGTGAAGATGTTATGCTGGAACTTTGAATCTGGAAGTGCAAAACAATGTATTGTTAAGGAAAAGAAAATTGAAAACAACCAACAACCAAATAACCAACACCCCCACCCAAAATAAAACCAAACCCACGACCCAAACAAACCTCCCAACCTATGAAAAAGCAAACAAACAAACAAATCCCACAGACAAACAAACCCCACAGATAACCTGGAACTGACTGATCACAGAACTGTCAGGGTTGGAAGGCACCTCAAGGATCATCCAGTTCCAACCCCCCTGCCACAGGCTGGGACACCTCACACTACAGCAGGTTGCTCACAGCCACATCCAGCCTGGCTGCAAAAACCTCCAGGGGTGAGGCTTCCACCACCTCCCTGGGCACCCTGTGCCAGTGTCTCACCAGCCTTACCCAAGCTTTTCTTTGATCATTCTGGTTTTGATTCTTGCTTTCCATTTTTCTTTTAAGATTATCTCATTTGGCTATTTCCATCATTTTCTATACTGCTTGTTTTCAGCAGCACTTCTCTTCATGTCTCTCAGAATTGCTTAGTGAAGAGATTCAACAAATCAGAGGTAGTGATAACAAGAGCTCTTCTCTGCCAGCCTCGTTTCTCTCAGCCCCTGGCTTGCCACTGACACACAACAAGCAGAACTTCTCCATGTCAGCATTTTTAGAATTCCCATGCTAACCTTTAGGCAGCAGGAGCCCCTCTGCTACAAGGACAGGCTGAGGGAGCTGGGGGTGTTCAGCCTGGAGAAGAGGAGGCTCCAGGGAGACCTAATAGCAACCTGCCAGTACCTGAAGGGGGCTACAGGAAGGCTGCAGAGAGACTGTTTGCAAAGGCCTGCAGGGACAGGACCAGGGACAATGGCTTCAAACTAGAGCAGAGCAGATTGAGATTGGATGTGAGGAACAAGTTCTGCACCATGAGGGTGGTGGAACACTGGAAGAGGTTGCCCAGGGAGGTGGTTGAGGCTCCTTCCCTGGAGATATTGAAGGTGAGGCTGGACAGGGCTGTGGGCAACCTGATCTAGTTGGGGATGTCCCTGCTGACTGAAGAGGGGATTGGATTGGACAACCTTTGGAGGTCCTTTCCAACCCAGCCCATTCTGTAATTCTGTGGTGTGTCCACTCTTTTTTCCCCCATTAAGAAACACTGCTGTTTAAATCCTGACTGAGAACCTGGGACAAATCTCTGCTCTGCATTCTGAGGTGTCTCACTCACTCTTGGAAGGAATGCATAAGGAACTAGAGAAGATCTGAGCACCTCCAGTGAAGTATATTCTGCACTAGTAAGCTGTGGTCTTGCTGCTGTTTACGAAGGAAGTAGAGATAAGCTTTGCTCATGGAGTGTGATACAAGAAATGGTTTCTAGAGATTTCTTGCCTTCTTTACATGGGGGAAAAAAAAGAAAAGAAAAAGGGAAAAAAAAGCAAAGGCAGTTTTCTTTTATTATTTAAGGGAGATGCCCTTATAGTGAGCTCCTGAGCATTTTTATCGAGCTTAATACTGAAAGAAATGGAAAAGAACCACAGAGCACAGCACACGAATAGCACAGACAGCTCTGAAAAAACTGTTAGAGAGAACATTGTAATAAAGTAGCTCTCTCCTCAAAACAAGCAGAATTATCTCTTGTCCTCCCTTGGAGGATTGCTTTGTCTGGGAGAGTAACTTCTCAGGTGCAGCTCCTTTGCTGCCAGGTGATGCTGAAGCCTGCTGGCAGTGGGATCCCGGGGTACTGGGCAGGTCAGGCACTTCTTAGCCTCAGCTGGGCACTTGGGTGCTGAAGATACAAAGGAATTAGCACCAGCAAGAAGGAAGCCTTGTCCTGAAAGCCTCAGCTCCACCAAGCTTGTTAAATGCATCTCTCCCCCAGGGCTGGCACTTAGCGTTGAGCCAGAGCCTGCTGCCACAGCAGTGCTCACCCTTCCTGCCAGGGCACAAGGTGGTGCCAGGGGATGGCATGACGAACTGGTAATTAACAGGAGGTGAAGGCAGCTGCTGAGGAGGTGTCTGATTAATCCAGAGCAGAGCAAAAGAGCATGTATGAGGCTTCTGCAAACTCAACACAACTTTAGGCAAGTGTGTCACTCTCCAGGCTTGCTTCTCAGCTGCTTCTCAGAGAGGGGCCTGGGGGTTGCTGGTTGATAGTCAATTAAATATGAGCCAGCAGTGTGTCCAGGTGACCAGTGGCATCCTGGCTTGGATTAGAGAAACTGGCCAGCAGGGACAGGAGGTGACCATCCCCCTGTGCTCAGCACTGGGGAGGCCACACCTCCAGTGTTTTGTCCAGCTCTGGGCTGGAGCCTGCCCAGAGAAGGGCAATGAGGCTGGAGAAGGGCCTGGAGCACCTGGGCTACAAGGTTGAGGGAGCTGGGGGTGTTCAGGCTGGAGAAGAGGAGGCTGAGGGAGACCTCATTGCTCTCTCCAGCTCCCTGAAGGGAGGTTGGAGTGAGGAGGGGGCAGCCTCTGCTCCTTGGTGGCAAGAGACAGGAGCAGAGGAAATGGTTCCAAGCTGCCCCAGGGGAGGTTCAGGTTGGATGCTAGGAAATATTTCTTCCCAGAGAGGGCTCTCAGCCATGGGAATGGTCTGCCCAGGGCAGTGCTGGAGTCCCCATCCCTGGAGGTGTTCCAGCAGCCTGGGGAGCTGGACATGGTGCAGTGCTGAACTTTCAGTGATGGGTGGAGGATTGAACTGGATGATCTCTTCCAACCAGATGTTTTCTGCGATCTGTTGATATCTAGCAAAGCTGAAGCAAGCCCAGGAAAACAATGCTAGGTTTTTGATTGCAGAGTTCAGGCTCCTTAAAAGCTCTTCCTTCCTCAAGTGCTTGCTGTTTTGGTTTTTCCAAGCTGTGATTCAGGTGCTCAAATCCTCTTCAAGAGAGACAAAGCCCCAACACTGCAGCTGGGCCTTAGCACTGGTGCCTCTGAGCAGGGCTGGGGAATGCAGCAGTCCCAGGCAGTACCCTTGGGCCAGGGAGATGCAATGGCAGGGGAGCAGCAGGCAGAGCTATGAGATGGAGCACAGCACCTGCCACTGGTGCAGAGTAATGGGCACCTTCCCACAGAGGCAAGCTTTATTTCCCTGGAAATAACAGATTGCTACCATCTTTCACTTCCATAGATTCTTTTTCTCTTGTGCCCATATTGATCTGTTCCACTTGGTTTGGTTTCAGAAATAGCTTTTTTTATGCATGCAGCTTCTCACCCTCAGGTCCCTGCTTGTCTCTGCTCAGCAGCCAAGGAAGGGCAGGCCAGGGCAGCATCCTGCTCTGTGAGCTGGACACCTACACTTCACAGGAGCCTTTGAGAGTCCCTTCCAACCCAAGGCATCCTGTGACTCTGTGTGGTGAAGTGACAGCTGTCCCAGCTCCTCTGTGGTACTTTTAGGCTATGCCTTTAACATTTTTCACAGATCTTGAGCAGAAAAGTAGCAAAATGTGAATGAATCACTATTGGGTGTAAAAAGGCAAATAAAGATAATTCTAAGCAATCTCATTAGAGAGATATTTACCTTAAGGTTTGGTTCCCAAAGCAATCTCTCTCTTTTCTCTCTTCCTCACTCAGGCAGAGGCTTTGCTGACCTTGGCTGCATCACTTTTGTTTTGGCTAAGTCTAATGTCCCTGCTTCTGACTCTTGTCCCTTGTGTGCAGAGGAGGAAGGGGGAGGCAAGAAGGGAGAAGCTGCAGTTCCCCTGGTCTTTGGCCAGGGGGGTCCTAGTGCTGTTTGTTAGTTGTAAATACCTGTAAATATTGTCTATTTGTACACATTCATTGCATTCCACTGTAGCTTGTAATTTTGCTTGTAAATACAGCTTTCATTTGCTTCCCACTGAGCTGCTCTGGCAAAGTTAATGTTGGGGAAGTGGGGAATTTTCAACCCACCACATCTTCCTGCCCTGAAAACCAAGCAGAGCAACAATCCCAGGCTGTATTCTCTGCCTGCTCGAGTAAAATGTCTCTTTGTTGTTGAAGGTGAGATCACAGGATGATCACAGGATGTTAGGGGTTGGAAGGGACCTCTGGAGATCATCAAATCCCAGCCCCCTGCCAGAGCAGGACCAGAGAATCCAGCACAGGTCAGACAGGAACACATCCAGACAGGGCTGCAAAGGCTCCAGAGAAGGAGACTCCACAATCTCTCTGGGCAGCCTGTTCCAGTGCTCTGGGACCCTCCCAGTCAAGAAGTTCCTCCTCATGTTGAGGTGAAACCTCCTGTGCTGGAGTTTCCATCCATTGCCCCTTGTCCTATCCCAGGGTGCAAGTGAGCAGAGTCTGTCCCCTCCCTCTTGACCCCCAGCCCTCAGATGTTGATAGACATTGATCAGATCCCCTCTCAGCCTTCTCCTCTCCAGACTGAACAGCCCCAGGGCTCTCAGCCTCTCCTCACCAGGCAGTGCTCCAGGCCCTTCAGCGTCCTTGCAGCCCTCCCTTGGACTCTCTCCAGCAGTTCCCTGTCCCTCTTGAACTGGGGAGCCCAGAACTGGATGCAGTATTCCAGGTGAGGTCTCAGCAGGGCAGAGTAGAGGGGGAGGAGAACCTCCCTGGCTCTGCTGGACACACTCCTCTGAATGCCCCCCAGGACCCCATTGGCCTTCTTGGCCCCCAGGGCACATTGCTGTCCCATGGGTAAGACTGGCCAAAGCACACACCACCAGCACAACTATTTCCCTGCCCTGGGAGGAACATCAGGGCACCATAGACCACTGGAACACCCCACAGGCTGGCAGGCAACTGGGCTGATGGCCTTATACCTGGACACAGGAAATGGTTTGGAGGTGCCTTGTCCTCATCCAGCAGAGTCCCTGTGCCACGTGGGAGCATGTTGTTATTTAATTACATGGTGGTGTGTAATTACTGTGATGTTTCTTGCCAGAGGAGTGAAATGGATTGACCTGTGGTTTAGCTCTGTAGCTGTGCACAGCTGGGAGGGTGCTGAGGGCAGGCACCTGGGTGCTTTAGCTCTAGGAGATTAAAGACCAGCTCAGCCTCCTAGTAAAGATGAGCTCAGTTTATCCCCATCTACATCTGCCCTCCAGGTTGAAGGCATCCTAGAATCCCTGCTGAGGAAGCTCTTTCCCATGAGCCAGATGATCCTGGTATAGGTGAGGATGTCCCTGCTGACTGCAGGGGGGGTTGGACTGGATGACCTTCAGGGGTCCCTTCCAACCCAGCCCATTCTGTGATTCTGTGATACACTCATGGCAGTCATGCAGGCACAACTTGGGCTGATGCTCCACAGAGAGCAAATAAAGCAATCTAACTTTAGCTGAGAGAGTTGAAATTCAGAGTGTCCAGTACAGACACAACATCACACCCAAAGGGAGAATCCATGAGGTATCTACAGTGCATGAACCCTGAGAGCCCTGAGTCACCTGAGAGGCCCTCTGCCTTGTCTTCATCTCACCTGTGAAGGGACAAACTGTTTTCCTGGGTTTTGAACTTTTGAGTCATCTACACCTGAGATGGCTGGAGTGGACTAGGAACTTTATTTACTCATAGTTTCAGATGAGGTGGGCAGTACTAGTAGCCAATGGAATTGTTTAGCAGGGCTGCATTGTGATAGTTTTAGGCTATGCCTTTAAAATTTGTTCACAGATCTTGAACAGAAAGTAGTAAAATGTAAATAAATCACTATTGGGTGTAAAAAGGAATACAATGATCATTCTAAACAGTCCCACTGGAGAGAGATCTACCATAAGATCTAATTCCCAAAACAATCTCTCTCTCTTCTCCCTTCCTCAGGCTGGGAGAGACTAACTTGCTTCTGCTTGGCCTTGGCTGCATTGTTGTGACTGGTATTAACTTCTCTGCTTCTGTCTCTTGTCCCTTGTGTGCAGGGGGGTAAGGGGGATGCAGGGAAGGGAGAAGCTGTTGCAGGTCCCCTGGTCTTTGGCCAGGGAGGTCCTTGTGCTGTCCATTAGTTGTAAATCCCTGTAAATATTGTACAGTTTGTACCTATTCCTTGCATTCCATTGTAGACTGTAGTTTGGCTTGTAAGTACAGCTTTCATTTGCTTCCACTGAGCTGGGCTGGCAAAGTTCATGTTGGAGGGGGAACTTTCAACCCACCACAGCAAGCTTGGATGGGATAGTTATGCTGAAAAAAATTACTATCAGCTGTTCCAGAGGGAAACTTTAACTGGGCATTTAGGTTTCTGATAGTTAAAGGACCATAATTTTCCTTAATTAAATTCTGCTATCTCCACTTCCTCTCCAGTGTGGCTACTGGGGACCCTGTAAGGTGCCTTAGAGAAAGCTACCTGTATGTATCACAAGATTTTGTCCCCTGCTGGGACTGGTGGAAGCTGTTTAAAAGTAGGGAGAGATAGGGGTGATAGAACTGATGATCAAGTGTGGATGTTGAGAATGAGGAATGCTTGGGATTCTTTAAGGTAAAGAGGGAGACTCTTCCTCCAGCAGAAGCTGCCACTGCCACAGCTGCTCTTACAGCTTCTGACACTGATGAGTGGTGTGGAATGACAGTGAAAGATGAGAAGCTACAACATCACAGTGAAAAGGAAGCCTCTGAACACAACTCCCATAGCACCTTGGGAGCAGTTCATAACCAGGACTGTCCTGGCTAGAAATATGACTTTAAAAGGTCAGGCAGATATTGGCTAACTTATCACTTATTTAGTTAATAAGCACAAGAGCTGCCTAATTAGTGAATCTGCGGTGGGGATTTTTTGTTGGCTTTGGTTTGGTTTGGTTTGTTTTTAATTCTTTGGAGGTTTGGGGTTTTTTTTTGGGGGGGGGGGGGTTGTTTGTCTGTTTTGTTGGGGTTTTTTTAATTCTTTCTTTCCTTTTTTTTCCCCAGAGCTTTTGGCAAGTGCTGTCTGGTTCACCTTTTTTAAAAATGTTTTTTATTTAAGTTTTTTTTTCAGGTTAAATATAGTAGATATTTGCAGAGAATAATTCATAGCAGAGTTACACATGGTACTGAATACTGTGATACAGAATCACAGAATTGTTAGGATTGGAAGGGATCTCAAGGAGCATCCAGTTCCAACCCCCCTGCCATGGGCAGGGACACCTCACACTACAGCAGGTTGCTCACAGCCACATCCAGCCTGGCTGCAAAAACCTCCAGGGATGAGGCTTCCACCACCTCCCTGGGCAACCTGTGCCAGTCTCTCACCACCCTCATGGGGAAGAACTTCTTCCTAATACCCAATCTGAATCTCCCTCCTCTAGCTTGGATCCATTCCCCCAGTCCTATCACTGTCTAAAACCCTAAGAAGTTCCTCCCCAGCTTTTTCCTTGCCAGGTGGAGCAGCAGGAGTCCAGCACAAGGAGTCCAGAGAGCAGGTTGGGAGCTGTGCAGAGTCATGACATGACTCAACCTTAAAGAAATCTCCCTTGTCTTAGCAGGGATAAGGGCACTTTTGGGAAGCAGCCTTTCCTTGAACCCCAAAATTGTTGGTGCTCTTCACTTATGACAATTTAAAAAACAAACAAACAAAAATACAAAACCCCCACCCCACAAACAAACAAAAAATCAATCAATCAAACAAAAAAACCAATAACCCCCCCAAGCAAACTCAAAACTCCACAGCAACAAAAAAATCCTCCACAAACCTGCAGATGGATGTTGTTGTTCTCTCTTTCTGGAGGGATGTTCAGCTTTAAGCCATGATCTACCTAGTGCCTGGGGGTTACAGCTATTTTAACTCATCAGGTCCAGGGCACTGAAGTTATACCTTCTGCTCCACTGCAGGAGGCAGTGGAAGCATCTTTTTGTCATCTGTTTGTGAAACACAGCTGAATCTGCCTCTTTGGGAGGCCTCTTGCAGAGGTGTGGTAAGGCATCACTGCTTTCCTCCTGGATGTGATCACAGAATCATAGAATCAACAAGGTTGGAACAGACCTCAGAGATCATCAAGTCCAACTTATTACCCAACACCTCATGACTGACTAAACCATGGCTCCAAGTGCCACATCCAATCCTTTTATGAACACCTCCAGGGATGGTGACTCCACCACCTCTCTGGGCAGCACATTCCAATGGCAAATCTCTCTCTCTGTGAAGAACTTTCTCCTCACATCCAGCCTAGACCTCCCCTGGCACAGCTTGAGACTGTGTCCCCTCCTTCTGCTGCTGGATGCCTGGGAGAAGAGACCAACCCCCACCTGGCTACAACCTCCCTTCAGGGAGTTGTAGACAGCAATGAGGTCTGCCCTGAGCCTCCTCTTCTCCAGGCTAAACACCCCCAGCTCCCTCAGCCTCTCCTCACAGGGTTTGTGCTCCAGACCCCTCCCCAGCTTCGTTGCCCTTCTCTGGACACCTTCCAATCCCTCAACATCTCTCTTGAATTGAGGGGCCCAGAACTGGACACAGGACTCAAGGTGTGGCCTGACCAGTGCTGAGTACAGGGCAGAATAACCTCCCTTGTCCTGCTGGCCACACTATTGCTGATGCAGGCCAGGATGCCATTGGCCTTCTTGGCCACCTGGGCACACTGCTGGCTCATGTTCAGCTGCTGTCAACCAGCACCCCCAGGTCCCTCTCTGCCTGGCTGCTCTCCAGACACTCTGTCCCCAGCCTGCTTGGGGTTGTTGTGGCCAAAGTGCAGCACCTGGCACTTGGATTTGTTGAATGCCATCCTGTTGGACTCTGCCCATCTGTCCAGCCTGTCAAGGTCCCTCTGCAGAGCCCTTCTACCTTCTAACAGATCAACACCTGCTCCCAGCTTGGTGTCATCTGCAAATTTACTGATGATGGACTCAATCCCCTCATCCAGATCATCAATAAAGATATTGAACAGGATGGGGCCCAGCACTGATCCCTGGGGGACACCACTAGTGACAGGCTGCCAGCTGGATGTGGCACCATTCACCACCACTCTCTGGGCTCTGCCCTCCAGCCAGTTCCTAACCCAGCACAGAGTGCTGCTGTCCAAGCCACAGGCTGACAGCTTGGCCAGGAGTTTGCTGTGGGGGACAGTGTCAAAGGCCTTGCTGAAGTCCAGGTAGACTACATCCACAGCCTTTCCCACGTCCACCAGGCTGTCACCTGATCATAGAAGGAGATCAGGTTGGTGAGGCAGGACCTGCCCTTCCTAAAGCCATGTTGGCTGGGCCTGATCCCTTGGCCATCCTGCTGGTGTGCAGTGATTGCCCCCAGGATGATCTGCTCCACAGTCTTGCCTGGCACTGAGGTCATGCTGACAGGACTGGAGTTTCCACCTCCAGCTGCTGCTTCTTCCTGGAGTCTCTGTTGCTTTCCACACACCAAACCAGGCTTCTCTTCCTACTCTAGACTTCCCCTTAAGAATCTTCCCTAGTCCAAAGGTCCAGGGGCCTTCAAAGGAGACCTTTCCTTTGTACAGTGGCTTTGATACAAATGAACCTCAGATGTTTAAATGCCAGATAAAAGTAGAGTGCATTAACCCCCACAATTGCTCTAATGAAGTCAGGGTGAAGTTGTGAAGTCTGGGTCACAGCTAATGGAGGAGCCATTAGCACCTCTCAGGCATAACAGCATTTAAAAATATCAAACAGCAAATGCATTTGGCTGCCTTTCAGGTGCAGAACTGGTCACAGTGGTTGGAGAGCAAGCAGCCATGAGGAGATTGTAACTTCACTGCTTCACACCTACTCTGCTGCCCTGCCTTCCATGTAATCACTTCTAAGGTCAGCTCTGTTCTGGAAGATTCTTGCCACCAGGAAGCTGCCAGGTGGCAGGTAAATTTTATTTAAGTGCTTAATGCTTCAAGAACTTGTGTTGGTCCAGAAACTTTGTTTCAGAACTCCACCTCTGACCAGCAGTTCTGTACTGGCATGTATTTTTGCCTACCTATGCAGTGAATTCATATCAGAAAGGTTTGAGGTCCTGCTCTCCATTAGAAAGTATTTCCTAGTGAATAAGATAATTTTTTATTCCAAGCCCAAGGGTCTGGGTTAAAACTAGTTGCTTTCCACAGTGAAGCTGAGCACTGTGGGAGGATGGTCAGAGGAAACTCCTCCCTTCAGAGATTAAGATTTGCTGCAAAGGCTTTTGTTCCCCCTCAATCTACTTGCAGAGCCACAGTAGTTTGTTTAAATGCTTGAGATGTTGCTGCTGAATGGTAGAGAATGGTTCAGAGGATAGCAAACTCTTGCTGCCTTGGACTGGGATCCGTGCTCTAAAAGTGGGTTTGTGAAGGTGAAGGCCTGAAAAGAAGGCTCTCCAAACTTCTTGAGGTTGGATCTTCTCACAGAGTCTTTTACAGAAGGCCTGGTCATGCTGCATACCTTGTCCTGAGCTTTTGCACTGCAGCAAGACTATGTTCTCCATAATACTAAGTTGTTGCATGATTTTTTTATTCTTTTCCTGGCAAAAATTTACTTGAGCTGCAGCTAGCCTGTGTGCAAGCCATGCCTAAGCCTCTGCAGTGCTCACATAACCTGTGTGGGGAGACTGAGGTTCAGCTGTGCATGCCTAGGATCTCCTGTGGTCCTCTGAGCAGCTGCTGCTTAGGGCAGTGTTGCTGCTGGCACTGCTGAGCTGGTCCTCCCTGTGATCCCAATCTCAGACCTTCTTGCCACAGTTCCCTTGCTAGCCACTGTGATGTTTTTGTCTTCTCCCAGGCAGCCAGCAACAGAACAAGAGGACACAGTCTCAAGTTGTGCAGGGGGAAGTTTAGGCTTGATCTTAAAAAGAAGTTCTTCCCAGAAAGAGAGATTGCCCTTTGGAATGGGCTGCCCAGGGAGGTGGTGGGGTCAGCATCCCTGGAGGTGTTTAAGAAAAGACTTAGTGCCATGGTCTGGTTATTAGTTAGGGTTGGGTGATCAGTTGGACTCGATGATCTTGGAGGTCTCTTCCAACCTGGCTGATTCTGTGACCCCAGAAAGACTTTTCTCCTGGCAAACACTTCCAAGCTGTGGCTGAATGCACAGCTTGCATTTACAGCCTCATTGTAGCTCCGAGTCAGTTCTACCTGCCTTGGAGAGGGTAAGGTTCACCAGGCAAAGCTAGAGGGGTACAGAAAGCTAGGATGGGAAAAGGCTGGGAAACTGGAAGCATCCATGCAAATGCATCAGTTTTTGCCCCACTCCCTTTGGATGGTTGTTTAAGATTGTAAAGGAGGAATTTCCTTCTACCTCTGCTCTGCCGCAACAAACCAAGTCACAGGCAGCTCGAAAGCTTCTTTCACCAGCGTGTGAAGGACCTCCCTTCAGCTGCTGCTACCTGCCTGTTGCAGGCAGTCTTTTGTGAAGCCCCTGTGAAACCTGGCCTTGTGGCAGCAGCAGCTCCCAGCTCGCAGAGGGGGGAGCTGCTTGCACGAAGTGCTCTCTGCCGCTCCCTCGGCATGCTGCAGCATACAGTTGGGACTGCAGTCGAGAAGGAGAGAGGTGTGCTCTGATCTCCTGTCAGCACTTTGTTAGGCTATGAAACTGAAACACTGAATTGTTATGTAAGTTGTTTGTATGATTGTTCCCATACTGAGCAAGCACTGGAGACTGGCAGGAGAAGAAGAGAGCTGTGAGCACTGCTGCCAGAGCCCTGTGCAGTGAGCAGCCTGTTGCAGCCCCTGTTCTGAGGGCAGCTGCTGGATGTGTGCAGAGTGCAGGATTCCGTAGCTGACCAATTCCTTAGCTGCCTAGAGCCAAACAATCACATTCCAGGGGTGCCAAGAACAACAGCCTCAGGTTGGATTGGAACATGCTGCAGAAGCTACCTCCTTGACATGGTGGCACCTCTCACTGGGAAAAGATTTTAGCTGATAGATGTGGTTGGGTTTCACTGGTTAAGGGATTGATAACAAAGAGTATAAAAAGAGCCACTCTGAGCTGTAAAATTAGATTGGGGGAGTTAAGGCTGCTAGGGACTTCTGTTGCTGTCAGGTAGCTTCTCCTGGCAAGGGCTTCAATGTGGGGATACTTCCAGTATCTGAAGGGGCCTACAAGAAAGCTGGGGAGGGACTTTTTAGGCTATCAGGGAGTGATAGGACTGGGGGGGAAGGGAATAAAGCTGGAAGTGGGGAGATTCAGACTGGACATGAGGAAGAAGTTCTTCCCCATGAGAGTGGTGAGAGCCTGGAATGGGTTGTCCAGGGAGGTGGTTGAGGCCCCATCCCTGGAGGTGTTTGCAGCCAGGCTGGATGAGGCTCTGGCCAGCCTGCTGTAGTGTGAGGTGTCCCTGCCCATGGCAGGGGGGTTGGAACTGGATGATCCTTGTGGTCCCTTCCAACCCTGACTGATTCTACGATTCGATGCTGCTAGGGATGCTGCCCAGGACTTGTGTTAGCTGCTTTGTCTGTTAAGGGCTTCCAGGACTTCTGCTGCAAGTGAGACCCTGAGGCTCTGTAATGCTGGGGATTCTACAGCACAGCAATAAAGGACTTCTGGGAGGACTTCTGAGATTCTCTGCTCTCTGCCTTTCTGGAAGCTTGTTGCTATCTGGCAGCAGGGTTCCTACCTTCTTTGGTCACCCAATGGCCCCCGACCCAGGGGACAAAAAACAACAGCGGGAAAACAACAGCAGGTGAATGGTGTGTCTGACTCCTCTGGTGTGCCTGTCAAATTGGTACCACTATCCATGTTCAGGAGAATGAACCATGGCTGTAGCACCACAAAGCCCTTCCCAGTGAATCCTTAGGGTATAATTTGAGGAAACAGGGTCATGTGTTGGACACTGTGTCTTGCACGGCGGTGTCATTATCTCTTATGTATTAGCAGGCTACTAATGCTGACATCTAATTAGCACCAAGAAACTGATTAACTCTCAACAGGGTCAAGAGAAAGAAGAAAAATAGATCTCAAGCAAGCAATTAGGTCATTTATTTAATAAATTAAAACACTTGTGATTATAAGCTCACTCTGGCAGTTTTTATTTTATATTTTTTTTTGCTACTGTGTGACTGATGGCAGCAAGGATGATAAAATTCAGATGGCAAATGTAACACCAGGATAATCAAAACAGAGCACAAAAAACTCCCACTTGAGCTTTCTCTAATGGGAAATTCATCATTCAAAACAGGTGCCTTTATTAGGTGAAAAGTTGCATTCAAACACCAGTAAAATAAATGGAGTTCAGATTTCATTTTCTGGTGATGGAGTTGTTTCATTCTATGGAAGCAAATTACATTAAAAATGCTTCAATAAACATTTGTTATGTAGCAGGATTCACAGGATGATCATAGGATGATAGGGGTTGGAAGGGAACTCTGGAGAGCTTCCAGTCCAACCCCCCTGCCAGAGCAGGACCAGAGAATCCAGCACAGGTCACACAGGAACACATCCAGACAGGGCTGGAAAGGCTCCAGAGAAGGAGACTCCACAACCTCTCTGGGCAGCCTGTTCCAGTGCTCTGGGACCCTCACAGTGAAGAAGTTCCTCCTCATGTTGAGCTGGAACCTCCTGTACTGGAGTTTATATCCATTGCCCCTTGTCCCATCACAGGGTGCAAGTGAGCAGAGCCTGTCCCTGTCCCTTCCTTCCTGACCCCCAACCCTCAGCTATTGATAGACATTGATCAGATCCCCTCTCAGTCTTCTCTCCAGACTGCACAGCCCCAGGGCTCTCAGCCCCTCCTCACCAGGCAGTGCTCCAGTTCCTTCAGCACCCTTGTAGCCCTCCCTTGGACTCTCTCCAGCAGATCCCTGTCCCTCTTGAACTGGGGAGCCCAGAACTGGATGCAATATTCCAGGTGGGGCCTGACCCGTGCAGAGCAGAGGGGGAGGAGAACCTCCCTGGATCTGCTGGACACACTCCTCTGAATGCCCCCCAGGATCCCATTGGCCTTTTGCACACTCACCTGACTGCTCAGAAATGGCAAGCCAGATAAATATTGAGTAGGCAGTAATCACCATATTTTTATGCCTTTTAGTAAGGCAAAAGAGTTTTTTGGTTTTTTTTTTTTTTTCTGTAACATTAACTTCTAAACTGCAGCCACCTCTGCTAGCAGGCAGTGCATGGGACCTGCAGAACCTGGTGCTTACTGCCCTCACTATGGTGCCCCCAAAAGGTTTGGCTTTCCATGCAATGACACTCCAGAGCTTTCTAACAAACAAGTCATACTCCTTTCTTCCATGCTCCATTTAAAGCATTTCATAATTGGGTTCATTTAAATGCTAATTTTATTGAATGCAAGCTCCTCTAAATCACTGAGGTGAGTTCTTGGCAGGCTCCTTTAGTAGTAACAGGATTTCAAAAGGTTTGAAGTTCAAATTAGGTTTAGACCTGCACTGGAGAGTCTGCTTGCATGGCCAGCACTGACTGCAAACCATGAGACTTCTCACACCTTGCTTTCTTCTGGCTTCCTGTGCAAGATTTCTCTCTGCTGTGGGTTCAGCTCCTTTGTTTACTGCTTTGAAACCCCTTTGATGGCAATCAATCACAGATTCAACCAGGTTGGAAAAGACCTCAGAGATCATCAAGTCCAACCTATTACCTAACACCTCCTGACAACTAAACCACGTCTCCAAATGCCACACCCAATCTGGTTGGAAGAGACCTCCAAGCTCATCCAGTCCAATCCTCCACCCAGCACTGCAGGGTCAACACTAAGGCATGTCCCTAAGCACCAGCTCCACAGGCTGCTGGAACACCTCCAGGGATGGGGACTCCACCACCTCCCTGGACAGCACATTCCAATGGCCAATTACTCTTTCTGTGAAGAACTTTCTCCTCACCTTGAGCCTAAACTTCCCCTGGCACATCTTGAGACTCTGTCCTCTCCTTCTGTCACTGGTTGCTAGTTTAAGGCCACTTTTAAAAATCAAACCAAAACCATTTTCACCTGATGCATCTATACTACACGGGAAACTCCAAATTCCTAGTCAGTGAGAACTCTGCAGCCCTTCACTGCCATTTGCACAGTTTGCAAACAAAACTTTTTAGCATGAGAACTGCATTCTAGTGCAGAGCTGATGGCACCATGTAGTCATCTAAGGTGTGTCACAAATCACAGACTCATGGAACTGTCAGTGTGGGAAGGGACCTCAAAGATCATCCAGTTCCAACCCCCCTGCCATGGGCAGGGTCACCTCACACTAGATCAGGTTGCTCAGAGTAGCAAGTGGCATTTAGCACACCTGTACAGGTTCCTGCGAGGGCTTTAGGCTGTGATGGAGACTTGCAAGTGTCTGGTTTTCCTTTCAGCTTAGCTGGTACAGCATGTGCTGCTTGCAGTGAGAGGGTTTGCTGGATGGAGCAGCTGGTGGCAGACTTTCTGCTCTGCTTTTCCTTCCTGGTCTCCAGCTGTGTGATATGTGGGACCTGTTCTTCCTCAAAACTAGAGAGCTCCCACAGCTTTTTGTTTTCAAATGTGCCTTTAGAAGATGAAAGGGACAGTCAGCCCTTTCCCAAGGTTCAAGGTTAGTTTGGGACAGGCTTGGAAGGAGTTTGTTGCTTCTTCCCAGTTTGCTCCAGCTGCAGAGCAGGGAGTGACTGGGAAGTGACTCGGATGGGTCCTGCTGATGCCCCTGTGAGCAGCCTGCAGCAGCTGTCCTCTTCCAGCTGCTTGCCCGGAATGCACTTACTGTGGCTGCCCGTGTCTCCAGCGGCACGGGGCTGGTCCCGACTGTCCATCAAAGGCAGGGGAAATGCCTGAGGCAAGCGAGGCTGAGTCACCGCTGCACTCCCACTGGAGCTGTTCCTCCAAGGAGCGCTGCGGTTGGTGCCTGCAAGCAGCAGCAGCAGCACTCTGCCTGCCTCCGGCAGGCCGAGAGTTAATCCAGGGCTTAACCTAACTGTCTCTAAATGTAACAATGGATGCAGCCAAGGTTGTTTAATACAGCAGGAAGAATAATCTCTCAAATTGGTTCTCTTCTTTTAATAATTCCCTTTTGTTATTAAAACAAATCCATCGAGGACGTGGCATCAAGCAGTGAGGGATGCATCACCTGTAGCTCATCTTAAACAGCTGTTTTTTTTTCTTTTATTGAGGCTGTCTTGAAAAAGTTGTCATAAACACCAACAAAATGCAAAGCAGCTTTCAAGATGACTTTTTTTGGTTGTTGTTACAGGCATATTCCTGAACTATTCATCTGTGTTAAATGCATTTTGCCTTGAATCATATGTCATGTTGCCAGAAAAGAGTTGTTTCCATGCCAACTCATTTGCAACATGGGGGAAAAAAATCAAAGCTCCTAACATCTGCAAGATGTCAGTACTGATATAAGCCACTTGCCATGAAAAACATCGAGCTGCAGGAGGCTTTGCCAAACAGGCACTATATATAGGGTAGGATGTCATAACCTAATCGCCGAGCAGTGCGTTTCCATTCCTTTTTTGGCTGTATTCTTGATCTGATCCTTTCGCCAGCAAAGCCTTGCAGCAAAAGGAGCATCACTGTCTTCCCTGTGCATTTCTTTCTGTAAAGCAGCAATTACTTGGATTTTTTTTCCTTTTCCTTTTTTTTTTTTTTTTTTGACTCAAGCCTCCACAAAAGCCACTTAATTTAAAACACATAGGAACTTGTACAAGAAACTGCTGCTTCACTTTCCATACTATTTCCTTTCAATTCTCTCAGCTGCAAGGTCTCCTTTTATAAAGATCCTATTCATCAGCAAGATTAATGAGACCTGGTGTCTGAAACTGTGGATTCCATTTCACAGCTACTCTTTCCTCTGCCTTCTTCCCCCCCTTCATTTTTTTTTTTGTGTTTTTCTTTTTTTTATAAAAAAAGATTGTTCATTTATTACCGAAGCATTATGAAATGCCAGAGGCTGAGGCTCTGAAGCTGGAGCAGTTCAAATATCAAGGTATATTTAATTTTGAGATGATCCAGGCACTGTTGTATTGGGAGAGACGTCAGAGGTGGCAGCACTTCTTGTTTTGTTTTGTTGTTTTTGTTTTTTTTCTTTCTTGGAGGTATTAAAACAGTTCTAAAGGTCAAAACTTTAACACAGTGATGCAGATCCATTCTTTTTGTATCTGGAGAGCATAACAGATTCCTAAGTCAACTCTTGCATGTGTTATGAAGTCCATTGTCTTCTTGCCTCTTGCAATAGTGTATCATGGCCTTTGCTTGTTGCACTACACCTGATTTGGTTCACAAGGTGCTGTACGTCAGGATGGGGCAGCCAGGCTGGAGAAGGGCCTGGAGCACCTGGGCTAGAGGAGGGGCTGAGGGAGCTGGGGGTGTTCAGGCTGGACAAGAGGAGGCTGAGGGAGACCTCATTGCTCTCTACAGCTCTGTGAAGGGAGGTTGGAGTGAGGAGGGGGCAGCCTCTGCTCCTTCCTGGCTAGAGACAGGAGCAGAGGAAATGGTTCCAAGCTTTGCCAGGGGAGGTTCAGGTTGGATGCTAGGAAATATTTCTTCCCAGAGAGGGCTCTCAGCCATGGGAATGGTCTGCCCAGGGCAGTGCTGGAGTCCCCATCCCTGGAGGTGTTCCAGCAGCCTGTGGAGCTGGTGCTTAGGGACATGGTTTGTGTTGACCCTGCAGTGCTGAGTGGAGGGAGGGACTGGATGAGCTTGGAGGTCTCTTCCAACCAGATGGATTCTGTGATTCTGAGGTTCTGTGATTCTGTGGTTCTGTGACTCTGTGACTGCATGCAGCGTGCTCCAGCAGACGGCCCTCCACAAACGAGTGTGTGGGGAGCACAAGGAGTTGGGTGCCCCCCGTGTGCCTGTCCAAGGCATCTACCCTGCGGTGAGCGGTTCCATGCCCATTCTCCCTCTCAGTTTTGAATGTGAGCAAATGAGAGTTCCTTTACTGGAAAAGCTGCTGGGCAGCACCCTCCACATGCAGCAGGGCTGGTGGCCAGGCCAGCTGAGGCTGGTGCACAGCTTCCACATGGCTACTTGCAAAGCCCTTCCCTGCAGTGGGTGCCGGTGGGCACTCAGTGCAGAGCCTTCCAGTTCTGTGCAAGTGCTGAATTACACCAAGGAATATTCCTGGTTTCTGGGTACTGCTTACCCCATGAAGGCAATGACCAGGCTTGTCACAGTGGCAGGGAAGGGAAATGAGTTTGTTCCATGGGAATCATCTCAGCGTAAGAGAGATTTGAACTATCCGAAACCCTCTGTACAGGGAAAGGTCCTGACTACCTCTGCTTGCTGGGGAGAGAGGGGAGGGCTGGGAAACAACTGATCTACTGCATTTCAAATAGTTCCATCATTCCCCTTCTCCTGTTTTTACAATGATAAAATTCTCATACAGATCCTTTTTATACCTCCTGAAGACCTTAATACAAGCACATAACTTGGCTTCATTAAAACGCTTGTAGCTGGGGCTTTTTAATAGCAGGTTATCACAGGCAAGCAGAGCTGAGAGCAAACGGAGGAACTGATTCTGACTCTGCATTATTTATTCCACTGAGCTTTGAAAGTTAAGCCACAAGTAGGACTAGTCAAGGATATGAAAAATTACCTGGATTTTTAAATATATAGTTCAGAGAATCACAGAACAGAACATTAGGGGTTGGAAGGGACCTCCAGAGATCATCCAGTCCAACCCCCCTGCCACAGCAGGATCATCCAGGGTAGTCTGCACAGGAATGTATCCAGATGGGTGTTGAAAGTCTCCAGAGAAGGAGACTCCACAATCTCTCTGGGCAGCCTGCTCCAGGGCTCTGTCATCCTCACTGCAAAGAAGTTTCTCCTCATATTGAGGTGAAATCTTCTATGTTCAATTTGTCTCCATTGTTCCTTGGCTTATTCCTGTGCACCACCCAAAAGAGCCTGGCCCCCTCCACTTGACACCCACCCCTCAGCTATTGATAGATATTGATCAGATCCCCTCTCAGTCTTCTCTTCTCCAGACTAAACAGCCCCAGGGCTCTCAGTCTCTCTTCACAGGGGAGATGCTCAACTCCCCTAATCTTCTTTGTGGCTCTCCCTTGGACTCTCTCCAGCAGGTCTCTGTCTCTCTTGAACTGGGGAGCCCCAAACTGGACACAGGATTGCAGGGGTGGTCTGAGCAGGGCAGAGCAGAGGGGGAGAAGAACCTCCCTAGCCCTATTGGCCACACTTTTCTTGCTGCACCCTGGGTTCCCATTAGCTCTCTGTCACCAGAGCAGAGAAATGAAGGGGTCTTCATATTAGCCTGGCATGCCAGGGAAGAGGGCTCATTTCCAGGAAGAGCAGAGAGGATTTCTCTCCAAGGTTGTTGAACATTCTGCTTTGTGGGGCAGAGAGTGAAGCCTTCACACCAGCCTGGCTTTTTACATCATACTGGACACAGTATTGCACGTGTGGTCTCACTAGGCCACTATTTAGTTTTATTTATTTGTTTATTTATTTTTATTTATTCACAGTGAAACGTATTTATTTAAACTGAAAATGAAACATCATGAGCTTGGCTATTCCTGAGCATACGTGCAGGTTCTAACAGGAAGGCCATGCAGCACACCCCTCAGAATGGTGTTTTTCTGTGCAGCTTTACTCTGTATATTCATATGCACACACACAGAGATATGTATCTTATGTAGACGTTAACATACAGGTGGACATAGCTGGAGGGTTGGGTAAACAATGTGGAAGTGGCTTCTGTCTGAAATCCACTGCAGTTTAATCTTTGAGACAACCATCATTGAAAGAGATTAGAACGTATTTGCTTTCTGCTTCTTAAGATGCCTGTGCCTTATAACAGTGACAGCAGCATCCTCATAACTAAGCAGTTTCTTTTCATTCCTTTGTGTGTACTACCTCAGCAGAGCAGGGAAGCATCTCTGGAAGAGGAAAATATGACTGCAAAAATGGTTATGAGGAGTTCATTTGCAGCCAGTCAAGCACAACACCTAGAAACGCTTTAAATGGGTTTTTCTGTGGAAAATCAGATCCCAGGCTGGCAGTGTCCTCCTGTACTGTGAGGCTCTGAATCCTAACCTGGAATTCCGGAGCACTCTGCCTATCGCTGCTCTCAGCCAAGTGCTGCCTCTCTTTCCTTCTGCAGCAAGGCTGAGGCAGGAGCAGCTGAGCTGGAGCAGCCTGAGCCTTTCAGCAGGTGGAGCACGTTTTAAACAGGGTTTCACTCCCGAGAAATGACACGAGGAGGTAATCTTTGCAGAGAAGGGCTGAGTACTGTGGGTGGGATCAAAGTGAGGACCAGCTCGGTGGCTGTGCTGGGGAGAGGCTGTGCTGGGGAGAGGCTGTGCAGCCCTGCCTTGCTCCTTACTCACCACGTGAGGACACCAGCCCTTCGTCTTCTCACCTCTCCCACCCCCCTAATGACAGCCTGGGTCAGGCAGGGTCGAGGTGAGACAAGAACAGTGCTGACCTTTCCACAGCAGGGCTCAGAGTGCTCCTTGTGGGATAATTGATGCAGTTCTGCAATTACGGACACTTAGCATGAGGCTGCACATGCTCTTGACCAAAGGGGCTGAGGGTGCCACGCTTCTCGCTCAACATAAATATTCAATACTTCTTAGACATACTCCTGAGAGGAACTGGCTGACTGCAGGAACCTCACACCACAACTTTACAGATTATGATTCGGTTCTGGGCACCAAATAGAGAAACGTCTGCAAGGAAATGTGCCCTTGTGGCCAAGAGAGCCAATGGGATCCTGGGGTGCAGCAAGAAAAGTGTGGCCAATAGGGCTAGGGAGGTTCTTCTCCCCCTCTGCTCTACCCTGCTCAGACCACCCCTGCAATCCTGTGTCCAGTTTGGGGCTCCCCAGTTCAAGAGAGACAGAGACCTGCTGGAGAGAGTCCAAGGGAGAGCCATGAGGATGATTATGGGAGTTGAGCATCTCCCCTTGTGAAGAGAGACTGAGAGCTCTGGGGCTGTTTAGTCTGGAGAGGAGAAGGCTGAGAGGGGATCTGATCAATGTCTATCAATAGCTGAGGGGTGGGTGTCAAGTGGAGGGGGCCAGGCTCTTTTAGGTGCTGCACAGGAATAAGCCAAGGAACAATGGAGACAAATTGAACATAGAAGATTTCACCTCAATATGAGGAGAAACTTCTTTGCAGTGAGGGTGACAGAGCCCTGGAGCAGGCTGCCCAGAGAGGTTGTGGAGTCTCCTTCTCTGGAGACTTTCAACACCCATCTGGATACATTCCTGTGCAGACTACCCTGGATGATCCTGCTGTGGCAGGGGGGTTGGACTGGATGATCTCTGGAGGTCCCTTCCAACCTCTATCATCCTGTGATTCTCTGAACTGGATAGTGGTACAAATGTACAGTCCTGAGACACCCCTCAGCCTGTGCTGTAGCTTATGATGCTGCTCAATGTTCCTGCATCATGCTCTGTTGTTCTGCTTTGGCTGCAAATGAGGGGGATGCAAAACCAAAGTCCTAGCAGACTATCCTGGTAGCCAGGATTTCTTACAGAGCAACTCTTCCTCTCCTTTATAATTTGGAGGTATGAATAACAGCAGACAGAGGAAATCTGCTGTTGACTGTGTTTAGCCTTCTGCTTCATCTGACCTCCTGTGGCCTTTCCTCTCAGAGTGTCAGCAAGTGCCACTGCCCAGGTTCTCCTCTGTCTCTGTGCTGAGCCTTTGCCCTCCCTTTGAGTCATTACAGTGATTTTTTTTCCACCTGAGTCTCAGATGTGAGCTGCTGTGGCTGTTGCTGTGTCACACACAGCTGTTACTAATTTGGTGTGACTTGCTTTGTGGTTTTCTTTTTTCCCCTTTTAAGACTTTTGAATCTATGTCTGTGTGCCAGGTAGGTTGTTGTTGTCGTCGCTTAAGTAAAGCACTTCCCTGCTTGTGCTGTGATCACAGGGTTAGTTACACAAGAACATTTGTGTCTGCTACCTGTGTTTCCTAAGGCAGGGGTCACAGAATCACAGAATCAACCAGGTTGGAAAAGACCTCAGAGATCATCAAGTCCAACCTATTACCTAATACCTAACCCCTCCTGACAACTAAGCCATGGCTCCAAGTGCCACATCCAAGCTTTTTTTGAAGCCCTCCAGGGATGGTGACTCCATCACTGGCCAACTACTCTTTCTGTGAAGTGACTCTGGTCACTTCATGAAAGCAAAGATTGCCACCAGGCTCTTTTAGAATCATAGAATCACAGAATTGTCAGGGTTGGAAGGGACCATCTAGTTCCAAGCCGCATGGGCAGGGACACCTCACACCACAGCAGGTTGCTCACAGTCACATCCAGCCTGGCTGCAAAAATCTCCAGGGATGAGGCTTCCACCACCTCCCTGGGCAACCTGTGCCAGTCTCTCACCACCCTCATGGGGAAGAACTTCTTCCTAACATCCAATTTCAATCTCCCCTCCTCTAGCTTGGATCCATTCCCCCCATTCCTATCACTCCCTGACACCCTCAAAAGTCCCTCCTCAGCTTTCTTGTAGCCCCCTTCAGATACTGCAAGGCCACAAGAAGGTCTCCTCAGAGCCTTTTCTTCTCCAGACTGCACAGCCCCAACTCTCTCAGTCTGTCTCCATAGCAGAGCAGCTCCAGCCCTCTGCTCATCCTCATGGCCCTTCTCTGGACACCTTCCACCACCTCCAGATCCTTCTTGTAATTGAGGCTCCAGAACTGGACTCAGTGCTCCAGGTGTGGTCTCACCAGGGCAGAGTAAAGAGGGAGAATCCCCTCCCTGGCCCTGCTGGCCACACTTCTCTTGCTGCAG